>NC_057804.1:297126243-297138398 GCF_018294505.1 Triticum aestivum | reverse complement strand
TGGAGTAGCGCACGGTGGAGGCTGGATGAACAGGAGCCCGTGGAGGCTGGAGGAGGTCGACGGTAGCCCGTGGAGGCTGGAGGAGGTCGACGGTGGAGATGAACAGTATCCCATGGAGTCCCGTTTTGTGGTACGCCACACCCCTCCCGATGAACAGGACCCCCGTTTTGACCGTAGCGCTCTAACACAAGTCCGTTTCGTCCATTTTGCGGTACGCCGCACTCCTCCCGATAAACAAGACCCCCGTTTCGACCGTAGCGCTCCAACACAAGTCTGTTTTGTCCGTTTTGCGGTACGCCACACCCCTCCCGATCAACGGGACTCCCATTTCGATCGTAGGAGGTCCGTTTCCTCCGTTTTGCGGTACGCCAGACCCCTCCCGATGAGCAGGATCCTGTTTCAAACGTGGCCGGTCGAACACAAGGCCGTTTCCTTCGTTCTGCGGTATGCCAGGCCTCGTTTCCATCGCCTGTTCCGTCCAAGCCCGCCCGATGAACACGACGGCGCATTCTGTTCTGACCCAGCTAGTTGGCTCCCATGAACACGATGACGACGCTCTTTCTCCGTTCCGACCTAGCCATGTACACAAGCCCTGGCCGTACGTATGCCCGAGTAGGCGTTCGAGACCCCGCCCGTATGTACGTACGTGGCCGTATTTTCTTTCTTGCACCCTGGCCGGTGTACGTATGTGTACATGCTACATGCGCGCCTCTACTACGACACTTACGTGCCTCTACTACGACATGTGCGCGCCTCTACATCCACCAGTATGTACGTACACGTTCGCGACCAGAATGACAATGCTACATACGCTTCGACCAGGTGGGTCCCGACTGTTAGGCACTTCCTTGCGTGCGAAGATGTAGCTGGTGGGTCCAAGCAGTCAAGGGGTGAATCATTTTTTTTCCGACTCACTTCCTTGCGTGCGAAGATGTAGCTGGTGGGTCCCAGCAGTCATGGGGGCGAATCATTTTTTCAGACGCACTTCCTTGCGTGCGAAGATGTAGCTGGTAGGTCCCAGCAGTCAGGGGGGCGAATCATTTTTTTTGCCCGGACGCAATTCCTTGCGTGCGAAGATGTAGCTGGTGGGTCCCAGCAGTCAGGGGGCGAATCATTTTTTTCACGAAATACGGTGGCCCGTCCAGTGGGTCCCCGCTGTCAGGTGGAAGAATAATTATTTGGCGCGTAATAAGGAGGCACTTCCTTGTGGCTGCCGTGGACCCAACTGCTAGCCTCTCCACGTACAGTCCACGTCCGATGGAAGTCGTTCCTTGACCACATTGACCACGCCGCGCCGAGAGCACCACGGCGGTGGATGACAGCGAGGCCTAGGAAGGGGACGACACAGAGCCGGGGAAGACGCGACAGTGGATGCACACGCGGAGAGGAGTATGAGGGTTCACTGGTTCGGCTGCGCTGCCGTCGCCGCAGAATAACAGGGGGTGTGTGTGAGTGGAGGGATGGCCTGGCCATCGGTGGGAGTTGTAGGGGGTGGTGAGGCCTCTGCGGCAGCACAGCCAGCCATGGGAGGCAGGAGCAGGCGGCTCGACCGGTGCTACTTTGGGCGGCTGGAGCAAGAAGACCAAAGGTTGAAGAAGCACGGCGGCCGTTGGATGGACATCATACGGTCACTGCAGCTAGAATCGTTTATATTGACTAAGTTGACAAATCCCTTGGTACGTCAACTTAGTAGGCCCACAGGCCAGCTTCCGTAATGGTGCGCCCCAGATGTCAGGGGGAGGAATCATTTTTTGGGCGGGTGAAGCTAGAATATCCGAGATTGAAGAAGAAGCACGGCATCCGTTGGATGGACATCCAACGGCTACTACTGCTAGAACCGTGTGTCGACTATAAGTTGACAAAGCCTTGCATACAGGTCAACTCTCTTTTTTTAGGGGACGCGTCAACTTAATAAGGCCAGAAGTGTGTGGCAGAGAACTTATAGCCCATTTGAGATTTGTAAGAATGTGCAGCCCATTTTTTAATTCTAATGGAATTTACTACAGCCCATTTACAGTTTGTAATAAGTACAGCCCATTTCAACCAACCATTCAAAACAGAATTCAATAAAATTTCCCACATTTTGATGGGATCCGAAATATTTTTATCGTGAAATTTCTAGTCAGATTAAATACAATTTCAATAGAAATTTGTATTACGTAAAAATCCAACGAAACATTGCGCTCGCAACAATTAATGAAATTAAAATTTTCAATATCCAAAAATAATATTTTATAAAGTAATTACGTGTTTGATGCATTTTTTTATATTTACTGCCCAGTTTTTATAATTACATTACATTTATTATTTCTTAAAGCCCATTTTCTTGTTAAGCCTAATGCATCCCTCCTAGGAAAGATTTGCAGCCCAGCGGGGCGGAGAATAACAACTTGACCTTGCCTGGGTATTCCTAAAAAAAGTATAGCTGGGCTAGCCATTTTTAGCTTGAAAAAAAATAATATATGGGCTGAATATCTGGCCTGGGCTAGACGGGCCACGACCCGCCCACTTAATACCTACAGCGATGTTTTCGTTGTTGTTCAGAGGAGAAAAATTAATATCTGGGCTAAACATCAAAAAACTCTGAAGTGCTCGCACCTCAAAAACACAAATACTGCTCGAGCTGCTTGGTCCCAGCTGTCGGTCGCCCCTTGTGCAATTCTCTCGTTTATTGACTACTCCCTCCTTTCCGGTTTATAGTGCTCAATTCAAAAATCTCAATAATCAAGGTAGATGGCGAGTGGTGGAATACTTTTTGTAGTTTTGCAAAAGCACCTAATTAATGTTCTTGTTATCCTCAAAAAATTATGTTTATCAATGCATTAATTGCAATGCATGCATGCATAAAGTACATGCATTGGTCAATTTTCTCTTAATACCTACATGGAATGATTTAATGCACCTTGGAATCTGAACATGTGATGGAAAACAACCAAATTGAGCCTTATAAAATGGAAAAAAAATAAAATTTTGAGATAAGCCCTATAAACCGGAAAGGGAGTACATAGGTTGACAATGGTGTGGGATCGTGATGTCAGGAAACTAGGAGGAAGCAAAATAAATTGTAGTTATATATATATATATATATATATATATATATATATATATATATGGAAAATCCATCCTACCACGCGGTGGTAGTTACCCCACATGTCTCATATACTATCATGTGGTACTATATATACTAAGGAGGCACTTGCGTACGTGAGGCTATGCCCCTGGTGGGTCCCCATTCTCATCCTCTCTAAGTAAAGTCATCTCCTCGCCCGCGCGCGCTTTCCGCCCGAAACAGTCAGCGCCGCCCGCCCCACTTCCCGGTGCAGGCGATTGCTCCGCCTTCAAACGACACAAGTGCCGTATGTCCGTCCATCTGCCGCCCACATTAATTATACGCGATTGCTGAGTCGGCTACTCCGGCACCACACGTCCGTCCCTCCGCCGCCCACCATTGCTATATAAACTGCTGCGTAGGCCATAGCCGCAGTCATCCGCATCTGTTCCCTTTCTCCTGTCCACACCACTACTGCCCACCATGGCTTCCTCGCGCTCCAGCGATCTTCGGGATGGGCGAACGACGAACCATAAGGAGATGGCAGCCATTGCTGCCGACCGGCTGGCCGGCAGGCAACCGGAGGAGGATGACGTCCCAATGGAGAACATGGTAGTCGACGATCCGGCGCCAACCCCCTCCTCCGCGCCATCCTAGCCGGTGCATTGCACCATGACCATCGGCTGCCCAATATATGGACACGGTTAGACAGATGCGTGAGGAGCAGTTCCGGGAGGCGCAGGCCGATGCCGCTTACAACCACCATCTCCTCCAGGAGCACCTGCAGGCGGAGGAGCAGATTGCCGTGGAGCGGGCGGAGCAGGAGGCGCTGCTCGACTCGTACCGCTCCGCCTGCAAGGGCAGCCTCGAGTGCTTGCGGTACCGTATCCGGGTGGCGGAGGTTGCGGCCGCCTACAAAGAGGGCGATGAAGCGGGTGAGGTGCTATTTGGTGAGACCGAGGACGAGGCAGAGGACAATGCCGGCTCCGACGTGTCCCCGCTCCGCCGAGGCCCCGTGGCACCAACAACGAGGCAGAGGACACCGCCGGCTCCGCCGAGGCCCCGCCCCGCCAACAACGAGGTAGAGGACATCGCCGGCTCAGCCGAGGCCCCACCCTGCCGGCAACGAGGGGGAGGATTTCCACTGCTCCGCCGAGGAGACGCCTGCCAGCAACGAGATAGAGGACATCGCCGGCTCCAAGAGGCCCCACCCCGCTGCCAACGAGGCCGCGCCACATAGAAAACGAGGAAGAGAAGAACACGGTAGGTCGCCGCCGCTCTGTTCCAAGTAAGGCCACCGCTGCTACCCTCCGGTTGAAGCCAAGCTAGGCGGGTTGACCATTGACTACCGATTAGCTTCTTGGCGGCAACATGGAGTTAGAGAGCTGCGCTGGAGAAGAACACTGCTTCTACTTAACTCCTGGTGCAGTTGGCTGACTGACACGTGGGCCCAACAGGCCACATCTCAGTTATGCAACTGCACCTGCAGTTAACTCACTGAAGCTTCTGTTCGGCTCAGCGGGACACCGATGGGTAGCTTCGATTAATTAATTATACCTCAAGTGCACCCCTTTTTAGTTGAAGAATGTATGAAATGTAGTGAAATCCCGCATGTTTATATGAAATCCGATCGAGTATGAATGAATTTATTTTGATTAGTTCAAATTCCTGTTTCACCGGCATTGGATGAACATGCAAAACAATACGTACTAGCATTATTCCCAGGGTGATCACCTCGTTTGTAGCAGTTTCACATGTACTCCCTCCGATCCTTTCTAGTCTGCATACAAGCTTTCTCTGCAGTCAAAGTATCTCTACTTTCACCAATCTTATACAAAAAAGTATGCACTTTCACAATGTGCGAAGTAAAAAGGAACAGAAGGAGTACAAAGAGTTTGAGCAGCTTTTTAGCGTTTCTGTACATTGCAATCAAACACACAGGGCTGGCAATTCATAGAGAACATTCAAAACAATCGATGATTATGCATCTCAGCGACTCACATGTCAGAGGCAATATTTACTTCACAACTAAAGAATAAATAAAAAATTGATCGACGCTGCTGACAGCAAAGGGCGTCCCATTCGAAAATATCAAACGCATGTCTTGCTAAAATAAATGAGCAAAATTTGACAAGGTTGTCCCGTTCCAAAATATCAAGTGCCTACGATTGTGGAATGGGAAGGGTTTGCCATTAGTTCAGACATTGACATGGCACCTCGTGCTAAATAAACCCGCTGTTCTTTTTGTGCAGTTCCACCAAAATCAACCAAATTCGCGTGTAGCTTGTATGATTTCCCCCTTATATGTTGCAACGCCTTGAACTTATCGGCACCTCCTTTCTTGTGGTGGAAATGAATAATTCAATGTATTCATGAACATTTTGTGCAGTTCCCATTGAAATCAAGCTGAGCACCCCTGTTTGCACAAATACAAAAAAAGTGATTAGTATAAAGCAAATTGTACTATGAATTGACAATTTAAACAGGCACCTACATGGTCCAAGTAGAGCACACTTTCAGAAAAATGGAACTCACCAGAAAGAATCCTAGAACAACATTGTACTTGCGCATCACAGCAAAAAAATGGAGATTTGTCACTCCTTCTGAGCTGAAGTTAGTTTGGTCTTGTGGGGAGTAATGTAACCATCCTTCAACTGCTCCTTCTGATGAGAAGATAGACCGGGCTTCTTCATCCTGGCGTAATCGGAACTAGTCACTTCATGTACTCCATATTCTTCTTCAGAGGAAGATGATCCTGTTGTGCAAAGACAAGAGGACTACTAAATGCTAGCATCCCTGTTTGCTCGAAAAAAAGGAAAGGTATTTAAAACAGCACAGATGAAGTACTTCTCAAGGACAATACCACTTTTTCATGACAGTATCTAAACAGTAGTACAACACCAATAGAGATGAAAAAGCTCAATCATATGGATGAAATCAGTGGGCGAGTACCAAACTTTGTCAGGAGGCTTATTGTGTAGAGCATACAGATGAAGCACTTCTCCAGAACCATCTGTTGCTATCTACGGTGGTGGCCATGCTTACTATATACTCCTCGATTAGTTTAATGTTTCCAACATCTTCTTGTACAGTTCCACTAAAATATATGGTATCTTCAAAGAAGATCCCTATTTGCGCAAGTAGAGATAATTACATATTACATTAAGAGTGGCATCAAATCAGTGGCAAAATAATTGCTCGTTCCAGCCATAGCAATAAATTAAGATGCAAAACTATATCATTACTTGTGTCATCACAGTTCCAGTGCTTCATTACAGCACCGGGAGTTGATTTTTGTTTTTCTTCCGCTTGTTCTTCCCCTTCATCACTTGGTTCAATAACAGACAAGCTTCACCTTCAATGTAAGATTTGGCATGTCAATTAGGGAGCGCAAGTATAGTACTAAACTTAATTTTCTGATGTAAGTGGCAAAATACATGCCAACAGTTGTGAAATATCCTTATCTTACCTCAATGGGAAATTACGGTGCACATACAGATTGGAAGTCTTGTCTCCATTTGTGTAGTTCACTAAAATCAAGCAACATTATCGTACAAGTAGCACAACATATGAAAGCACACTGCAGAATCATGTGAAAGAAGGCTAGTACTGACCTCTCATGATGCGGAATTCAAACAACTCACAAGAAGAAGATCTGAACCAAATTTGCCAACACAGATAGGAAGTAAGATCTCCTCTTATGCAGTTCCACTAAGATCAAGCAATCAAGCAACGTTGTCGGTGTGACATTTTGGTTGAACTGCACAAAACACTCTTAAAACAAAAGTGTTTTGTGCAGTGCAACAAAAGGTCATAATGGCAACGAGGTGAAGTAGATAACCCTGTTTACACAGAGGTGCAAAGGAAACAATTAGTGGTCAATAACGGTGGATGACACAGAAGCCAACAAAAAGAAGCATCTACCTTGTCTAAACGGGAAAGAAAGCAAGACAGTAGCATTTCTCAAACGGTGGCATTGATTAATATTAACATAGAGATTATATTAACAATAAAATTCGTTAAACATGTAATTTGCTTTTAACTATGGCATTGCATCAGTTTTCCAGTGGCATTATTAGAGGGTGTTTTTTATAGGGACATTTTGGTGTAGGGACTAAAAAAACTCCGTGTCAGTCCCATCTAAACCAAACAGGACGGACTTTTAGGGACTAAAAGTGGGCATTTGGGACTAAAGAAAGAATACCCCGAGGGAGTCTTTTTGGGACTTTTTCCAACAGTTGCCCCTACCACGCATTGCACCTTGTCTCTATTAGTTCATTATTAGGGGTAACATGGTCTTTTAGCATGTCATTTAATAACCTCTAGTCCATGTTTAGTCCCTGGAACCAAGCAGGTAGGGACTAGGGAGTTTTTAACCAAACAGGGCCTTAGATTAACAACAGCTAATGAGTTGCACGGGACAGTGGACGCACTAGCACCATGTGCATCTACCGATGTACTGTGGTCATGCACAGTCTGTTGCAACAAAGAACAAAACAACCAAGGAGCATATTTGTGTTGGTCCCAGTTTTGTTATCTTTAGACACCTTTCCCTATGTGAGCGCAGCAAATCTAGTCCTGCTCAAACTCTACAGCCTTGTCCCCAGAACAAAAGATCAGTTTGTTACAGACATGTGTACTGTGTTTGTCATTGTTTTCCCTTTTCGACCAACATAGGTGCTGGATAGCCAGTCTGTACTAGCACTTTCGCCCCTTCCTTTCCTCTTTGAACCACGTCCTAGATTTATGTGATACAACTTTCCCCACTACTTTCCCCCATTTCTTTCCTCTTTGAACCACGTCCTAGATTCATGCTATACTACTTTCCCCCTTCATTTCCTCTTTGAACCATGTCCTAGATTCATGCTATATACAACTTTTCCCACTACTTTCCCCCAATCCTTTCCTCTTTGAACCACGTCCTAGATTCATGGTATACATGCAGCTAGAGCAACGCATGTGGAGTAAGTAAATTATACCTTAAGGTTGTTGGGGCGTGGTTCGGTGGGCGAAGGGACGGTGGCGAAGAAGAAGGGGTCGGAGGCCCTCCCGCGCCGCCGCTGGTTGAAAGTGAATAGCTGCCCTGGTAGTGGATTCCCTTCCTCGCCGACGGCGACAGCGTTAAGCCTCCTTCCCTTCCCGGCGGACGGATCTTGCCAGCTCTTTGAGCAGCAGTGAGGGGAGAGAGAGGCAAACAAAGTCTTGTTTAGACCTGGAGAGGGCGAGACAGTGTGAAGAGAGCAACTACAAGCGCTGAGGCTCCAATGTGTATATATATACTGGACAGAGAGTGTGAAGCGTGCAAACCATAGAAAACAAATGCCTAGGCTGCAGCTTATATGTGATGAGGTGATTATACGGTCACTACGAGATCGTATAGCTCCGTATCCATCCATTTTGACCAGTCAAAGAATCCTCCTGGCACAAATTATGCTCAAGTGTAGTTATCGAACCCGAGACCTCAAGTTTGATGAGAGAACAGGCTAACCAGCTACACAACCCTCCCATTATGTTCAACGAGAGGAAAATAAACTTTTATACATTCTTGCATTAGTGTGACAAGCATGCCGTGTTTTTTTGTGTGTGTGGGAGTCATTGGGATTTCAATCATAATCATGTCATGTGGCTTTGGTGGTAAGACTATCCACAGTGGTGCAGAAATAATGCAGCCTTAGTCACCTTACCTCTCTCCATGTAGTACGTTGGGTCCCACCAGTCAGAGGGTGAAACAAACAAATTAATAAGAAAAATTAAAAGCGCCAGCGGTGTATCTTACCTCACACATCTCGCTACTGTTCGTGAACACTGTCCAATTGATCCCTCTGTTCGCTCACGTACTATTTTAAGTGAATCCTTATTATAACATGCACACAATTTTGGGCACTTGTATTCAACTTAAGTCAGTGCGCCACCGTATCTCGTATACTTACTACTCCCTCCGTCTAGGTGTAATAAGTCACGTTAGAAGGTGCAACGGGACCAAGGTGCGTGCGTGCGTGTGTGTGTGTGTGTGTGTGTGTGTGTGTGTGTGTGTGTGTGTTTCACAACATGTGTGTGTTAGAGAGAGCGACAGATCGACCTACTCCTACAAAGAGATGGTGTGTAGTGTACGATTTTAGCCGCGAGAGTCAGTGCATCCTCTGGTTTCCAGGCGTGTTTGGTAGGGACATGCGGACAGCTGCCACGCCCGCTCCTGACTAGCCTGGCCCACCCAAAGCCCCTCCATCGCCCACGCGTGCTTCCCACCAAAAACGGTCAGCGCCGCTCCAAAGAATCGGTGCCACATTCATGCCCGGGCAGAGCGGACGCGACCTCCCACTGGCGCAAGAGTGATGGTTGCTTCGTCCGTCCAACTTACTGCTGGGTCTATGTGATTTGACGGCTCATTGGTCTTTATTACTGAGGTGCTAGGACTGCTGGATGTCCCACGCTTTCGGCGAAAGGAGGTACTACTAGATTACAATTTTGTCCATTCTTACAGCGGAGGAGTGCAAGAGCAGTGAAAACACGCAGGCTTAGTGATAACATGGCCCACCTCACACTATCACAGTGCGACACCTAACTGTTTACATAGTACTGCCTCTGTTCCTAAATATTACTAGATGAGTCCCCGCGTGTTGTCGCAGAACAGCCGTATATCTCTCTGCGCAAAATTATCGATTTCATAGAACTAAAAAAACTCTATAGCAGCATGACAAATGTGGTAGCCAACTAAATAAACTCCCATCATCATTTAGATCATCCCACGTAAGGAAAAAAGATCAACCAACTCCTACTGCATAATGGGATTATATTTTTCTTTTTGACATGTTAGTGGGACTTAAAAGCTCACTTATTTGCATGCTACCGGTGCATGCTTGCATGCAGAGATGTTGATGTGATTTAAAACCCACTCACATGCATGCCACGATATTTCTGCATGCTTGCATGTGGCTTAGTGCGGAGCCTCTCAATGTCTAGATCAGACGGCTATTATGGACTGATTTAGTTCATCTAATGGTTACATTAATTTTGATGATGTGGCTCAAGGAGAGGATAGGGAATTCCTAGTAGTGAGTAGATAAGTCTTTGTAGAGATTCCACTAGGTGAACTACATACGGAACAAAATGAATGAATCTACACTTAAAATGCATCTATATACATCCGCATGTGGTTCATGGTGAAATCTCTACAAAGACTTATATTTAGGAATGGAGGAAGTACTAGTATAGTACGTACTATAATTTATCAGCGAGATAAATTTGTACAATGCTATGAAGCTTCCAGCTTCTGTTACATGTATCTTGCATCGAAGGTTGCCCGTTGCAACATTTTATCAAATACAAAGGAGACTATTATGCATGCTATTGCATCTCAATGATTGACAGATCATAGCAAATATGTACTCCCTTCGTTCCAAAATAAGTGTCTCAACTTTGTGCAGACTTTAGTACAAAGTTGTACTACTACTAAAGTTGACACTTATTTTGGAACAGAGGCAACTAAAGAAAAAAAGGATCCATGCAGTCCCTAGCCCTTGAACCGTGAACCCTAACCAGGCTTCAATTTGCTGGCAACATTCGAGCTTCCTAATAAATGAAGTTTGCAACCTTTTGACAATCGGATCATTTTGTGCAGTTTCACCAAAATTGAGATGAGCATCCCTGTGGCAAAGAAATTGAAGAAGCGTGATTAGAATAAGATTACTGGGACTAGTTGATGAGACATAAACTCATCACAAATACAGTACGTAGAAGCCAGTAGAGGTATGTGCGAGGCAAAGAAGTAGATAAATATCCACAGGGAGTGATGTGGGCAGCTGGAGCAGTGGTGCAAGCCGGCTGTAAAGGGCGTTGTACCTGAGGGACATAGCTCAACCTTGAGGAGGGCGGCAAGAGGCGGCAACTGCCCACGTCACGACAGTGAGCAAGGGATGAAGGCAACCTCACCGGCTTTGTGAGAGAGAACGGCGGGGACCCCTGATCTCGACGTGCCGAAAGTGGGTTTTCACCGTCGGCGACGGCGACCGCATCTACACTAAGCATCCACCCCTCCCCCAGTGGACGTGATCTGCTAGGATGTTAGAGATGTGGCCGCAGTCGTTTTGTGCGAGAGAGTGTGAAGAGAGCAACCCCAGCAAGCAACCGTGTAGGCTGGCCCGTCCTGACTATGTATATAGCGGAGCAGTTTCCTTTTCTATCCATATGAACCTATCATATTGCGTACATGCCACTGAAGAAAAAAATTTATTATAAATGACATGGCACCTACTACTCGTTCTCCTATAACCTTGCGCTTGGCATCTCCAAAATATTAACCTTGCGATTGGCTCTTCGCCTCTTCGGGAAGTCGAGCAATAACGGTAGTGCAGTATATGTCGTTCTAGCTATATGAGACCAAATGAATTGCTGCACGTCCACCACATGGGCGAGGGCCGAGGGGCGAGGGAGAGTAGTACATACGGAGCAAAATGAGTGAATCTACACTCTAAAATACGTCTATATACATCAGTGTTTGGAGTATGTACTAGTAGTTCATATTGAAATCTACCAAAGGACATATATATTCCAAACAATATGATATAATCTCTATAACCAAGGTAGTAGGGACGAGGAGTAAACGAAGGGAGTAGTAAATTTTTCTCCTCGTCCTACGAGCCACTGCGCGCATGGGTGAGGGAGCGGGCGTAAGGCGGAGCAAGCTTCACCTCATCCTGCGAGCCACCGCGCCCGTGGGCGGGGGAGACGGTGTACTAAGCAAGCTTCTCCTCGTTCTGCAAGTTGACGGGACACATCAAAAGTACTCCAGTGTATAGAGCCTTGCCTCTAAGGTAGGCCCCACATGGTTTGCCTTTTTTTTAATTTAACATAACACATCAAGTCGCAATTTGTTTGTTCACCCGTGGTAGACGATCCTCCCTCCATCGAGTGGACAACCAGTACACGTGCCAAATTACCACGTGGGCTGCCTTTTTCGTACAGAAATGAGCTCCACCGTGTACCCGCGTGGGTGTGGTTGGGAAAGAGACGGGAGTACGTGCGCCGTGCATGCACCTCTTCTCTTCGTGCATGTCCCCCACCTACGTGGGTGTGTGTGAGAGATACAAACCGCGTTCGTGAGTGTTTT
>NC_057804.1:297122829-297125694 GCF_018294505.1 Triticum aestivum | reverse complement strand
GGAACGTTAGAGGGACATGTCAAGTTTGTGTGTGGCAGGGACACATGACTAGAGCACTCGATGTATCGGTGTGTGTGTGGGGGGGGGGAGGTGGTGGGGGGAGGGGTAGGCAGAGGCCTAACTAGAGGTAGAACACCTCGTATATGTGTTGAGAAGGAGAGACCAAACTATGTCTTGAGGGAGATCGGTCGACATCCATACATAACTGATGGACGAGAAATATGATGGGACAGAGAGAGAGAGGAGAGAGAGAGGGAGGGAGAGGGGTAGAGTGCTGGATGGGTGATGGAGTTGCTTCTCGAAGATGGTGGGAGAGGCCTACTAGACAAATTGAGGGTGGAACTGCAATGTTATCAATAAGAGTGGGGATGTGTTTCTGTGTGTGCCTATGCGTGATAGATCTGTCGGGACGCATCCATGGATGATGAAGGGGAACCATGTGTTTGGTAAGCAAACCTAACTAGATCGGTAGATCAATTGTTGTTTGTCGGAGGAAGGGAGAGACACAACTAATGAGGTAGATCGATCGACGCATGGGTAAAAACGATTTATAAGGACCTAGGACCTAGCTAGCTATATGTATAGCGAGAGATCGGTCAGTGTACGTCCATTTGTTAGAGGCAAATAAGGCCCAGTGAGACAGATAGATAGAGAATGGAGCTAGGAGGTGGTGCGAGAGGCCCAGCTACTAGCTAGATAGGGGGAGGAGTGTGCGATTGTGAGATCAATGAAAAGAGGGGCGAGAGTTTACACGTGTGTGTGACCGTATGAGAGATACGAGGCAAGGACACATAAAGAAGGAGATTGAAGGTGTGTGTGTATGTTGTAGGCAGGCATCGCTGGAGAGGTTTATCGACTGGTGTGTGTCGGAAAGGAGTTGTGGAGACTCTGGGAGAACGACCTAAAGAAAAAAAATGAATGTGCCCGGTGGATAGAGTGCCGAGGGAGGGGGAGGGCGAGGAGGGTGTGTGCATGCATGAGAGAAAGTTAGTGGTAGCTAGAAAGGTTAGAGGATTGTGTGGGTATAAGAGACTAACAAAGATCATAATTTGATATGAAAGCGGATTCATATATTTGAATAGGAGATCATAGTGTTTTAAACATTGCATGCATGAATATAGCGGTGATACACGTGCTATGCACATGTTATACCATAATGTGATAATGCATGGCGTTTGCAACTCACAGCTAAATGCCGAACAATCTAAACCATACTATACATCAAACAATCTCACATTTTATTTGAATTTGTGATAATGTGTGGCGTTTGCAGCTTAAAACTAAATATCAAACAATCTAAACAATACTATATATCGAACATTCTCACATTTTATTTGAATTTGTGGTAATGTGTGGTGTTTGCAACTCACATCTAAATACTTTTAGGCATAGGGGGCGGGGCACCATACATAATGTGATAAACACATTATACATATGATACATTGTTTAGATAATGAAGATCTAGCTAGAGCAAGAAATGTAATGTGATTTGAAATCAAAATAAAGTGGATTCAAAAAATTGAGTTCGAGTTCATATAGTACACATAGTTCATATGTAACTCGAGACTAATCATGTGGTGTGTTGTGAAGATAATACACAAACGATGGTTTAACTTGACAATAATGATGATTGTAGATCTTATTAAAACAGATACACGAATTCAAATGCTTTGACTTCACCACAATCATTACTGTAGATCTTATTCAAATAGAGAAACGAATTCAAATTTAGTTCATATTGAAGGGGTAGTATATACGTTTGGAATGCCCTAAAACATTCATTTGAGTAGTTGGTTGCATGCATTATACACATAGAGAAATATTTTAATTGAACATAACATGAATTCAAAGTTTTGAATGACATTTGTAGTGCGCATTGATTTGGTACAGTACACGTTAGGCTTGTCCGGAAATTTCAACCCGCTCCTTGTTAGCCCGAAATATTTAAGATATATATTTGTCTCGTCGTGCTCCAACAACTCCCTCCATCTCAACCCGCGCCTTGCTATTCCGAAATTACAACGCGCGCAAAAACTCCCACCTCCTGTGAAATCCCGACACATGAAATGCCCGTGGTACCCCTGAACCGAAAGAACCGCCTCAAATCGGTGGGGGTACTTCCGTAACTTAGCCCACATTTCGGACAAGCGCGTCCCTAAGCCATGGTTCCCCACTGCCATCCCATCCATCCACCCATTCGTACACCGAGGCCGCGAAAACCCGCGATGAAACCCCATACCCTGATCCATCCGCCACCCAGCCGGAGCCTCTTCCCCGACGACGTCGTCCACAGCAACACCTCGACGTCCCTCATCCACCGTACAATATGAGGATCCATCGTTGATCTCGTCGTCCCACCGGTTTAGCCACCCCGTCCTCCACCTCCAAGGAGCTGCCCCGACGTTCCCCTCATCTTTTGCGCCACCTCCATCCCCACACCGCCGTCTTCACCTGCACCACCGGAAGAGCATCATCATCACCGTTTCCCCGGATGAAGCTGCGGCCTAATCAGCGCCACCAAATAGGTTGTACACTAATCGCTGGATTTTCTTCTTGATTCGATCTCACGGTGCTGCCAGCGCTCGGACCCGAGCCGATACGGCGCGGCTCCATCCACGACGGCGTCGCCGACCACTTCCTCCATGGCGTCGCTCCCTCAGCGGCGACATCCACATCAGTAGGAGCTGCTGCTGCTTTAGCTCTCGCTCGTGCTGCTGCTCTGCTCTTGCTCTCGGTCCCCTGCCTGGTCTGCTCTTGCTATTGCTCTTCCTCACGCTGTTGCTCTCGCTCTTTCTCTTGCTTGTGATGCTGCTCTGATTTAGCTACACTTCAGTCAACTGAATCAACTTTTGGGTCAGTCAATTT
>NC_057804.1:297059201-297122425 GCF_018294505.1 Triticum aestivum | reverse complement strand
GGCGGCGGACCGGCGGTGGGGAGTGTTTTCGGGGTGGGCGGGGTGGCGCACCGCCGGCCACGGGCGGCGGGGCACTGCTGTTTGCCCGGTGGTGGCTAGCGGCTCAGGGGGGTGGAGGTTGAAGATGAACCGCATGCCCTTGATTTCATATCCAACAGTTGCAAAATCGACTGACCAGAGCTGAAAAAGTCAGTCGATCGATTGTAGCCTTACTTTGCTAGTGCGTTCAGTTTCGACAGCAAAATTCAGTTTCAACAGTTAAGTTCAGTTTCGACAGTTAATTTCAGTTTCGACAGTTAAATTCAATTTCGACAGTTAAGTTTAGAGATGAGCGGCTGATGTATTTTACATCTAGCACTTTGTGGTTATGTATTTTACGTCATGTATTGGAGATGCTATTAGAATTCCACTCAGGTTAACATTGTTTGTTGTCTCTCTTGTCCTGCTACAACCTCGGCTTCGTACAACTCACCGGAGCTCCTCCAACGATGAAACCCTCCATCAAAGCGGAGCAGTACCTCGAGCTCCATCTCCAGACGCCTAAGATCTTCTTCCCCTCCTCCAACAACCAAGTCAGCCGGAGCATCCTCACCGGCCAACCCAATCACGCTGAGATCGACATGGCTTCGCCAAAGAGGTTGTACACTTGTTGCATCTCTTTTTTACTCTACATGTTATATATTCTCCACTGAGCACACGTATTTGTTCCTTTAGTGTCTCCTTGAAAGGAAAAACGAAGGAATTTTAATTTAACTTGTACTCCTTTTCAAATTCCTATTCATAAAGCACAAGACTAAGAGATAGTAGCATAATAGCATTATAACCGTACATTTTCTTGTGGTTTGACTTAATCTCACCATGCTTCTTTGCATCCCGCGATCCTCCAATTGTTGTGAATCAAACACCCAGATTGGCAGAAATCCTATGTTATTAAGTTCTCTGTTTTGCACGTGCATTCCTATCCTATTCCTGTCTATTACCTATCCCTGCATTGTTGGAATCCTCCAATTCAAACGAGCCCTTACAGAATTACTTCTCTTACATATAATTGTCAAAGAAAACCTTGTGTGGTTTGTCCCACTCCTACTGCGCAGTTGTCCACCCCAGCTCAGCTGCTCCAACGACAGAAGGGTCCAGCACAATAGGGATCCGGCCTCCAGACTGTCTTTTGCCGCCTCAGATCTTCTTCCCTGTCGCCGGCAACCATGAAAACTGCATTACCATCATCAACCGAACAGATGACCTCGAGGACTACACGGGTCCGCAAGAGAGGTCGTACTCTTTCGTGTCTGCTTATGTTATGCATCGCTTAATATTACATGCTACTTTATCATCATGTTCACCGATTAGACTCTGAGTCAGCTCCAAACTAATGGTCAAATTTGAGTTTTTAAATGGTTGTGGGGTACATATTGGGGCCGCAATCAATAGTATCTATCTACTATCTGGTTAATCTTCGGTGTCTACTAGGAGTTTCATGTTGGGTGGGAAACAAATAGTAAAGAAGCCATTATCTATATTTTTTAACTGAATCCATTATCTGCCTGCTATTATTGGTTTTGGGTCTACCCACAGGTTGCTACCATCACTCTGGATTTCTGCATGCACTCCTTACATAATCTCACTATGTTTTATTCCTATGCATGACAGTTATTGTAAACAATGGAACTGAACATGTAGAGCAAAAGAGACGAGCCTTGCGTGGCAATAAAATTTCATGCAGACGTCGCTCCATGGTAGGCGCAAAGGTAGCCTCCCCTCCATGCATTTCGGATTGTAATCGAGAGGAAGATATCTAATCTGAGGGGGATTCAGAAGGAGAAGACAACTCCTATTTACCCCCTGAGGTCTTTGCTCTAACTTGGCATGCTGATGTTGGTTATATCATGCATATGGTATCTTGCATTGCTTACTTTATACATCAAATATGTCATCTGCTTAGTTTAGACATCCTTTGTGCGAATGCCATCTGTTTAGTTTATTCATCGTTTATGTGAATTATGCAACGCCATCTTGTTTAGTCAGGCATCATATATGTGAATTTTGCAATGACAACCTGCTTAGCCAGTCATCTTATATGTAAATTATATCAGGCTATCCTTTTTTCCGTTACATATTACATTTTTCAACAATGTTAGTACATTCAACTGCTCTTCGTGTGCATCGGCCATTTGACACGGTGATGGCAAATTCTGGAGTGAAAACAAGGTCTTCAGAGCAGACTATGCTATCTAATGAAGCGCATATCTCGCTGGTTACGGATAGCTCCTCAGAGGAAGATTCAGAGATAGATGACCAGTCCTATTCCCCCTCCCCCTCCCCCCCGAGGTGTATGCTCTAACTTGGTAGGGTTATGTTGCTCATCCTGCGTATGGTGTCTCGCATTGCTATGTCATTTGATTAGTTTAGACATGCTTTGTGTGAATGCCACCTGTTCAGTGTCTAATTACCATATATGTGAATTATGCATGGCCATCTTGTTGCAAGACATTATATATGTGAATTATACAATCCTATCTTATTACAAAGGCATTATATATGTGAATTATGCAATGCCATGCTGTTTAGCCAATCATCATGTATGTGAATTATATCATGCTATCATTTTTTTGTATTACATGTTCCATTTGTCAACAATGTTTGTATATTCAACTACTCTTCCGGTGCATCAGCCATTTGAAGCGGTGATGGAAGTATCTGGAGTGAAAACAAGGTATTCAGAGCACACAATGCTACCTGCTGAAGCAGACATCTTGCTGGTTACAGAGAGCTCCTCAGATGAGGATTCAGAGACTGATGACCAGTCCTATTTCCCCCCTGAGGTCTATGCTCAAACTTGGCAGGGTTATATTACCCATGTCATGCATGTTGTCTTGCATTGCTTAGTTTTTACATCATATATGGATTGCCATCTGCTTACTTGCTTAATATATAAATCATATACTTGAATTATATCATGCCATTATGTTTACATAGTACATACACATCATCTATATGAATTATGGCATGGCAACACATTTAATAAAGACATCATGTAGTTATATCATCTCATCCTGTTTAGTGTTTACAGTCATCATATTTTGAATTATGGCATTCTATCGGTGAATGTATGTGAATTATGGCATGCGAACCTATTTAATAAACACATTATATAGTTATATCATGTCATCCTGTTTACATAGTCTCATATTTTGAACTATGTCTTTCCATCTTTTTTAGTTAGCCATCATAATGTGAAATTGTGTCATGCTATCCTGTTTAGTTAGCCATCATATATGTGAAATTGTGTCATGCTATCCTATTTGGTTAGATAACATAAGTATGAATTATTTCATGCCCTCTTTTATTCCCCACTATCCATTGCACCTGTCTATCATACAATGTCTATATTTTCAATTACTTTTCTTGTTTATCAGCCATTTGAATTGGAGAGGGTGATGGAAGTATCTAAGGGAGTAACAACACGGTCTTCAAAAAAGATAGTGCTACCAGTTGATGCAAATAGAACCACGGTTGTACTTGCCCAAGGACCAGATCCACCACACATAACCCAGACTCTCGCAGATTGTAACCCTACCAAGTTGGACAGAGAACTAGCTACACCCCTTCTAACCCCAACCCCGACAGATAGTAACCCAGTTCCAGTTGACACAACACCGTCTCCACCACAGAGCACCCAAACACAAGCAGTTAGTAAGGGAACTGCAGTTCCCAAAGCACGAGGACCACCACTCCAAATCCCAACTCAACTCTTAAAGGAGAAGAAGATTTGTTCTCAGGTCAGGTTCTGTAGCTATGGTTCACACTCCTTTGCTCTTGCATTAATGCATTTACTCATACCAACTATTTTCAAATTTGAAGGATGGAATTGAAACTCCAATGGCGCAACAGTTATGTTTTAAACCTGTTTCTTTAACTGGTTTGCTATTGTAACCTGCTCTATGTTGATTTCAGTTTCAATTGAATAAACAGTTATGTTCTCATGTCATGCACATTACAAGTGTTGTTATTGCTCTATAGTTTCCCACACTTATATTATGTCTATTATGCTTTGTCTTGAACAAATATTATTTGAACTGTGTCTCTATCTTGATTTGGCAACAAAAAATAGAATGATATAGACCATAAAGTGACCATGGTACATAGATATATGTTTGTTTCATGCTGTTATCCTGTCCACTTTACTACTGAACTCATTTACCAAAATGAGTTTTATATACAACATGGTAAACATGTGATGTGTCTGCTTGTTTCTCTTTTAGAATGCGGACAAAATATTGGAGAACAGTACCGCGTTATCCAATGGTAAAGGAAGTAATGCAGATAAGGTTCAAGATAGTGAGACATCTCTGTTAGTCTCCAGGAAAGCTGATAAAAACTATCTTGACGACAGTGAGAGAACCCAAAAGTCATGTCTTGATGTAGTGTTTGAGTTACTGGCCACTACTGCTGGCACAAGCTCTTCGAACTCGCTGCCTGAATCAGTTCGTCTTCTTGAGTCTCAATTTCAAGTTGAAAGACGTCGATTAGATGTGCTGCAACAAGAAGCTGAAGGACTGAGGAAGTCCCTGCAGAATTCAGATGCATATTTCCTGGTGCAACAACATGCGCTGGAGGATTTAAGCGCCAAACGAGAGAAAGTTAATAAGGTTGCTAAGCATCTTGCCAGCATTATGGGTACCCAGGATATTATTTCTTGAGCTCTTATGAAGTGGTTTCAGTTCTGTATTTGTTTTGCTGCGGCGTTTATTTGCGCTGGTCGCCAACTTTGACAACTAGTGTATATGATATGCTGCTTTGTTCCCTATATTTTCACTGGTGGCGAACTTTGATGCCCGGTGGATGTAATATGTGTAATAGCCGTGATAGCCTAGCGTTAGGTGCTTGCTTATTTATTACCTTGTTGTCTTGTTTATTTGTTTGCTTGTAGTCAGTGCAGTTCTTTTTCCACGGTTTCCTAGTGGCTGCAATAACCTATTTTTTAAAACTAGGCCACAATAACCATGGGCTAATATTTACTGTAGTGACACTAGGCCTCCTACGGGCCGTAGAAACAGTGGGCCTTCTATGGGCCATACAAACAGTGGGCCTTCTACGGGCCATAGAAACAATGGGCCTTCTACGGGCCGTATCATCAATGGGCCTTATATGGGCCGTATGATCGATTGGCCAAACATGGGCCAATAACATGCCGCATTATGGCCGTAAACGGGCTAGAGTTGGAATCATCTGTTCATGGGCTGGAAACGGCCCAACGTATTAACGGACCACAAACTGGCCGACCATAATGGGCCATCCTACGGGAAGGTTCGAGGAAGCCAGGAGATAGGAGGGCGCGCCCACCCCCTAGGTGCGCCCCCTGGGCCCCTCGAGGCTCCCCCGACCGACTTAATTCGCCTATATAAGTCCACGTACCCTAAAAACATCAAAGACGAAGATAGATCGGGAGTTCCGCCGCCGCAAGCCTCTATAGCCACCAAAAACCTCTCGGGAGCCTGTTCCGGCACCCTGCCAGAGGGGGGGTCCCTCATCGGTGGCCATCTTCATCATCCCGGCGCTCTCCATGACGAGGAGGGAGTAGTTCACCCTCGGGGCTGAGGGTATGTACCAGTAGCTATGTGTTTGATCTCTCTCTCTCTCATGTTCTCTCTATGGCACGATCTTGATGTATCGCGAGCTTTGCTATTATAGTTGGATCTTATGATGTTTCTCCCCCTCTACTCTCTTGTAATGGATTGAGTTTTCCCTTTGAAGTTATCTTATCGAATTGAGTCTTTAATGATTTGAGAACACTTGATGTATGTCTTGTCATGCTTATCTGTGGTGACAATGGGATATCATGTGATCCACTTGATGTATGTTTTGGTGATCAACTTGCGGGTTCCGCTCATGAACCTATGCATAGGGGTTGGCACACGTTTTCGTCTTGACTCTCCGGTAGAAACTTTGGGGCACTCTTTGAAGTACTTTGTGTTGGTTGGATAGATGAATCTGAGATTGTGAGATGCATATCATATAATCATGCCCACAGATACTTGAGGTGACAATGGAGTATCTAGGTGACATTTGGGTTTTGGTTGATTTGTGTCTTAAGGTGTTATTCTAGTACGAACTCTTGAATAGATTGATCCGAAAGAATAACTTTGAGGTGGTTTCGTACTCTACCATAATCTCTTCGTTTGTTCTCCGCTATTAGTGGCTTTGGAGTGACTCTTTGTTTCATGTTGAGGGATAGTTATATGATCCAATTATGTTATTATTGTTGAGAGAACTTGCACTAGTGAAAGTATGAACCTTAAGCCTTGTTTCCTACCATTGCAATACCATTTACGCTCACTTTTATCATTAGTTACCTTTCTGTTTTTATTATTTAAGATTACAAAAACCTATATCTACCATCCATATTGCACTTGTATCGCCATCTCTTCGCCGAACTAGTGCACCTATACAATTTGCCATTGTATTGGGTGTGTTGGGGACACAAGAGACTCTTTGTTATTTGGTTGCAGGCTTGTTTGAGAGAGACCATCTTCATCGTACGCCTCCCACGGATTGATAAACCTTAGGTCATCCACTTGAGGGAAATTTTCTACTGTCCTATAAACCTCTGCACTTGGAGGCCCAACAACGTCTACAAGAAGAAGGTTGTGTAGTAGACATCAAGCTCTTTTCTGGTGACGTTACCAGGGAGGTGAGTGCTTGAAGGTATATCTTTAGATCTTGCAATCGAATCTTTTTGTTTCTTGTTTTGTCAGTAGTTTAGTTTATAAAAGAAAACTACAAAAAAGTGGAGTTAAGTTTGTCTCATACAATTCATCTTTTTAATATCTTTCGTGAGTATGATGAAAAGGAAAATTGTGCTCAAGTGCTAGAAGAAGAAATCTATAGAATGTTTGATACTAAATCTTTGAATGATGAGCATGATTGCAATGTTGTTAGTATGAATTCCTTGAATATCCATGATGCTAATGATATGCAAAGCCACAAGCTTGGGGAAGCTATGTTTGATGAAGATGATATGTTTAGTCCCCTAAGTTTTGATGAGAATATTTATTATGATGAAAGCATGCCTCCTATTTATGATGATTATATTGATGAAAGTGGGTTTGGAAGAGTGTCAACTTTAGGAAGTAGTGATCCCGCTATTTTGGAGTATGTCTAATCTTATTGTGATGAATATGAAAGTCGATTTATGCCTCACATGATAATTATTTTGTTGAGTTTGCTCCCACTACTATTCATGAGAAGAGTTTTGCTTATGTGGAGAGTAGTAAATTTTCTATGCAAGTAGATCATGAAAAGAATATTTTATGTGCTGGTTATATTGTTGAATTCATTCATGATTCTACTGAAAATTATTATGAGGGAGGAATATATGCTTGTAGGAATTGCAATAATATTAAGTTTCCTCTCTATGTGTTGAAAATCTTGAAGCTATGCTTGTTTTACCTTCCTATGCTAGTTGATTATTGTTCCCATAAGTTGTTTGCTCACAAAATCCCTATCCATAGGAAGTGGGATAGGCTTAAATATGCTAGTCATATGCTTCATGATGCTCCCGTTATGTTTCAATCCTTATCTTTTATGTGAGCATCATTGCCATCATCATGCCTAGCTAAAAGGCATTAAAGAAAAGCGCTTGTTGGGAGACAACCCAATACTTATACTTTATGCTTTTGTGTGTTAACATGATTATGCTACTGTATTAGTCATGTTTTATAGCTTTTGTTTCAATAAAGCGCCAAGTAAGACCTTTAGGATAGCTTACGGCGATAATTGTGTTGATCCTGCTGAGAATCAGAAACTTTTGTACCCAGTACATTAGTTTTTTTAATTTATAGAAACGTGCTTTTGATCTGATTCTATTTGATCTATATTGGTACACAAATTTCTTAGGACTTCCTAATTTGGTAGGATTTTTCGAGTTCCATAAGTATACGTTTGATACAGATTACTACAGACTGTTCTGTTTTTGACAGATTCTGTTTTCTATGTATAGTTTGCTTATTTTGATAAATCTATGAGTAGTATCGGAGGGTATGAACCATAGATAAGTTTTAATATCGTAGATATTACATCAATATGAATTTATAATGAGTTCATTATAGTACCTAAGTGGTGGTTTTATTTTCTTATACTAACGGAGCTTACGAGTTTTCTGTTGAGTTTTGTGTTGTGAAGTTTTCAAGTTTTGGGTAAAGATTATATGGACTATGGAATAAGGAGTGGTAAGAGCCTAAGCTTGGGGATGACCAAGGCACCCCAAGGTAATATTCAAGGACAACAAGAGCCTAAGCTTGGGGATGCCCCGGAAGGCATCCCCTCTTTCGTCTTCGTTCATCGGTAACTTTACTTGGAGCTATAGTTTTATTCGCCACATGATATGTGTTTTTCTTGGAGCGTCATTTTCTTTTGTTAGTATTTGCTTGATGTTATTTAGAATAATGTTTTGCATCTATATTTTCAATAAAAATGTCCAGGATAGGCTTTGCCATGCTTATTTTGCTAGTATACATGTTGCTGTTTCAAAACAAAAAGTTTACCGCTGTTGCAAAAATTCCCTAGAAAATTCAGAGCATGATATAATGTTGAGACTTTTTGCATAATCAGATCTGATAAATCTTCTACAGCGTAGTATTTGTTTCATAATTTTTGGAGTTAGGGAAGTATTGATACTCTTGCATTCTTTATAGACTATACTGTTTTGGCAGATTGCTGTTATGGTTGCATTGTTTGCATATGTTTGCTTGTTTAATGATTCTATTTGAGGATAGGAGTATTAAATATGCAGAGGAATTTAGTATGCAATGTTGAATAATAATTTTAGTGATTTGTTACAGTAGAAAATGATAAGGTTTTGCATTGATTTATACTAACTTATCTCACGAGTTCTTGTTGAGTTTGTTGTGGATGAAGCTTTTGATAAAAATAGAAACAATGATATGAGAGGAATTAAGGAGACACAAAAGTTCAAGCTTGGGGATGCCCAAGGCACCCCAAGATAATATTTCAAGAAGTCTCAAGCATCTAAGCTTGGGGATGCCCCGTTAGGCATCCCACCTTTCTTCTTCAACAACAATAGATTAGTATCGGTTGAGCCTAAGTTTTTGCTTCTTCACATGAGTTGTGCTATCCTTGCAATGTCATTTTATTTTGCTTTGCTTGCTATTTGAATACAATACCAAGATCTGAAATTCTTTAATGTGAGAGAGTCTTCACATAGTTACATAATTATTTAGCTACTCATTGATCTTCACTTATATCTTTTTGGAGTAGTTTTTCATTTACTCGTATGCTTCACTTATATCCTATGAGTAAATTGTTGAATTAGTTGATTGTCATAAATCTGAAATTATATATGTTTCATTTGCTTATCCCATGGGGAGTAATGACTTCACACCTAAGAAGTAGAGGTTGTAAATTTATTGAATGTTAGCAAGCATTGTATTGGTCATTTGAATAATTCATGAAAGAATATTGAAGGAAGAGAGATTTCACATATAAATATACTATCTTAGACATTTTTTATAATTGTGAGCACTCATTAAGTATGACATGCTGAAGAGTTGATGTTGGACAAGGAAGACAATGCAATGGGTTATGTTTTCTCACATCTCAGTTAAAGTATATTGTCATGGATCATTCAAACATGTTGAGCTTGCCTTTCCCCCTCATGCTAGCCAAATTCCTTGCAGTAAGTAGAGATACAACTTGTGCTTCCAAATATCCTTAAACCCAGTTTTTCCATAAGAGTCCGCCATACCTACCTATGGATTGAGTAAGATCCTTCAAGTAAGTTGTCATCGGTGCAAGCAATAAAAATTAGTCTCTAAATATGTATGATTTATTAGTGTGAAGAAAATAAGCTTTATACGATGTTGTTATGGAAGCAATAAAAGCGAAGGACTGCATAATAAAGGTCCATATACAAGTGGCAATATAAAGTGACGTTCTTTCACATTAAGATTTTGTGCATCCAACCCTAAAAGCGCATGACAACCTCAGCTTCCCTCTGCGAAGGGCCTATCTTTTACTTTATGTCTTTTACTTTATGCAAGAGTCAAGGTGATCTTCACCTTTCCATGTTCCATTTTATCCTTTGGCAAGCACCTCGTGTTGGAAAGATCCTGATATATATATCCAATTGGATGTAAGTTAGCATGAACTATTATTGTTGACATCACCCAAAGGTTAATACGTTGGGAGGCAACACTATAAGCCCCTATGTTTCTTAGTGTCCGAATAAAACTCCATAACCATTAGTATTGTGTGACTGTTAGCAATTGTGGAAGACTATATGATAGTTGAGTATGTGAAGTTTGCTAAATCAAAGCTCTGACATAGACCCTTCCTGAAAATAAGATGAATTGCAATTGTTTGTTGACTGAGAACATAGTTTTCTAGTTTTCAAGAAAGTTTATGGTCTATGCTTTAACATGTGAATTGCTTGTTACTTGTTCGTGAGAAGTTTTATGAGATGAACCACTGTTATGACATATAATCATGCTAGAAAAGGTGATTGAAATTATCATTGTTCAAACTTGTGCACCTGCTAGCATTCACACTTCATAAATTCTTTGTTTTATCATTTACCTACTCGAGGATGAGTAGGAATTAAGCTTGGGGATGCTGATACGTCTCCAATGTATCTAAAATTTATGAAGCATTCATGCTATTTTCTTATCTGTTTTGAATGATTAAGGGCTTTATTATACACTTTTATATTACTTTTGGGACTAACCTACTAACCGGAGGCCCAGTCCATATTGTTGTTTTATTGCCTGTTTCAGTATTTCGAAGAAAAGGAATATCAAACGGAGTCCAAACATAATGAAACCTTCGGGAGCGTGATTTTTGGAAAGGATATGATCTGGGACACTTGGAGTTCAAGCCAGGGAAGGTTTGAGGAAGCCAGGAGATAGGATGGCGCGCCCACCCCCCTTGGGCGCGCCCCCTGTCTCCTAGGCCCCTCGAGGCTCCCCCGACCGACTTCTTTCACCTATATAAGTCCATGTACCCTAAAAACATCGAAGACAAAGATAGATTGGGAGTTCCACCGCCGCAAGCCTCTGTAGCATCAAAAACCTCTCGGGAGCCCGTTTCGGCACCCTGCCGGAGGGGGGATTCCTTACCGGTGGCCATCTTCATCATCCCTGTGCTCTCCATGACGAGGAGGGAGTAGTTCACCCTCGGGG
Organism: Triticum aestivum; assembly: GCF_018294505.1. Classification (NCBI taxonomy): domain Eukaryota; kingdom Viridiplantae; phylum Streptophyta; class Magnoliopsida; order Poales; family Poaceae; genus Triticum; species Triticum aestivum. The sequence goes on along the minus strand of NC_057804.1, from coordinate 297,111,230 downwards.
CTGAGGGTATGTACCAGTAGCTATGAGTTTGATCTCTCTCTCTCTCTCTCGTGTTCTCTCTATGCCATGATCTTGATGTATCGCGAGCTTTGCTATTATAGTTGGATCTTATGATGTTTCGCCCCCTCTACTCTCTTGTAATGGATTGAGTTTTCCCTTTGAAGTTATCTTATCGGATTGAATCTTTAAGGATTTGAGAACACTTGATGTGTGTCTTGCCGTGCTTATCTGTGGTGACAATGGGATATCACGTGATCCACTAGATGTATGTTTTGGTGATCAACTTGCGGGTTCCGCTCATGAACCTATGCATAGGGGTTGGCACACATTTTTGTCCCGACTCTCTGGTAGAAACTTTGGGGCACTCTTTGAAGTACTTTGTGTTGGTTGGATAGATGAATTTGAGATTGTGTGATGCATATCGTATAATCATGCCCACGGATACTTGAGATGACAATGGAGTATCTAGGTGACATTAGGGTTTTGGTTGATTTGTGTCTTAAGGTGTTATTCTAGTATGAACTCTTGAATAGATTGATCCAAAATAATAACTTTGAGGTGGTTTCGTACCCTACCATAATATCTTCGTTTGTTCTCCGCTATTAGTGGCTTTGGAGTGACTCTTTGTTTCATGTTGAGGGATAGTTATATGATCCAATTATGTTATTATTGTTGAGAGAACTTGCACTACTGAAAGTATGAACCTTAGGCCTTGTTTCCTACCATTGCAATACCATTTACGCTCACTTTTATCATTAGTTACCTTGCTGTTTTTATTATTTCAGATTACAAAAACCTATATCTACCATCCATATTGCACTTGTATCACCATCTCTTCGCCGAACTAGTGCACCTATACAATTTGCCATTGTATTGGGTGTGTTGGGGACACAAGAGACTCTTTGTTATTTGGTTGCAGGGCTGTTTGAGAGAGACCATCTTCATCCTACGCCTCCCACGGAATTATAAACCTTAGGTCATCCACTTGAAGAAAATTTGCTACGGTCCTACAAACCTCTGCACTTGGAGGCCCAACAACGCCTACAAGAAGAAGGTTGTGTAGTAGACATCAAGGAACACTCTTGGAGAGTACTTGCTTTTCATTGGGGACAGCTACCCCATTGTGAAGTGGATGCCACCTTCCGTGCACGACACGGAAGGCCTGCCGTTCATGAAGCATGGTTGTGTCTTCAGTGCACACCGCCGGATGAACGACATGCTGGGACATGCTATCCATGATTTATGCCGCTTCAGCTTGGATGAGTCTCCATCGTGTGGAACCATACTAGAAAGCTGCGACAATGATTCCCGTTGCCCACCGCTATGGATCGTGCCATCCATGAAGAATACATGGGACTGGAACCTGGAGGAGGACATGTAGCCCATGTATAACGTGTAAGTGGAGTACGGTAAATTGTGAACGGTAGCACTGTGAATATATGTAGACTAGTCGTGCACAAATTTATCACATGAATTGGAGAGGAACTTTTGGGGCATACTGGCATTTGTCCTTTAGAATTTATTACTAGTAAATGTGTTATGTTTATGTGCAACTTGTGTGGTTCTTACATGGGCTCCAACACGCTCTTTGAGAAAAAAAGGTGGCACAACTTTGATAAACGTGACGTGGCGGCATCATGCAGTAGCATCGTTCGCTATAGTTGTAGTACACTCCTACTAGGACGACAACTCCTATAAAACCTTGCGCTTAGCTCTTTGGCTCTTCTGGAGGTTCAACAGTTTGTACTCGTGTGAATCTTGCACTTGGCTCTTCGCCTCTTCGGAAGGTCCAACAATGATGATAGTACAGTACAATATGCTTCTGTAAATCTGACACCGATTGAACTGCTGCACGCCCACCGCGAGGGCGAGGGCGAGGGAGAGGGTGCTGTAGTCAAAACCCTCTCCTCGTCCTGTGAACCAATGCGTGCGTGGGCGAGGGAGAGGCGTAGGAAGCAAGCTTCTCCTCGTTCGGCGAGTTGACGGGACACATCAAAGAAGTACTAGTACTAGTCCATACTACGTCCTTTCCGGTTAATATGGCTTAATTTGAAATGAGAAAATACACTGGCAGTCAATGTATGTAACAATACGCTTTTACGGTCACTATATATAGTTTCACGGTTATTATACAATCACTAGCTCATCGTAGAGCACCATATTGCACCCCACTGACCGGCCACATAGTCGACGTGGCACTTTGTTGACTGGTTAAATTGTCACCTAGTTTCTGGGTCCCACCTGTCAATTGGCAGAGTAAAGAAATCAATTAAACAAAACTTTATGCAGGCACGATAGGAGTCCAACCCTTGCGCGCGAACCACCCTGGCTGTGTATGTGAGTGCATGCACGTGCACTCCCTCGGTCTTCCAACAAAGAGTGTACATCGGCTAAAAAACAAAGAGTGCAGTACATCTACACTTCCAATGCATTTAGCCTTTAATCTAAATTGATATTGATTGACTAATGCACCAACTTGTGCTCTAGGTATAGGCTACATGTCTATCCTTAATTACAGCATGCAACGACCTTCATTTAATCTTCTTCTCTCAATGGTCGCATGCACACATAAGTCTGCTACTTTTGGGCGTTAATTATGCCCTGGTCAATGTGTCAATCTCTAAATGTACAGTCTCTCATGGACGTAGGGAGTAGGTTGAGCACTTGAGCGTGAGCATGTGTGCTGCGTCGTGTGTTGTGTGTCGCATGGGTGCGTGAGTGTTGTGTGCGTCCATGTGTATGTGTGACTATTGCATGTTGCATGCATGGGGCTTACTCCCTCTGAATGACATATTCATATTTCAAGCTTCCTCTGTTCCCTCCATATGGTGATACTCCCTCTGTTCCCAAATACAGAGTAAAAGCCTCCCTCTGTTCCCAAATATGGAGTAAAAGCCTCCCTCTGTTCCCAAATACGAAGTATTTATCTTTCTAGAGATTTCAACAAGTGACTAAGTACGAAGCAAAATGAGAGAAGTGAGCGTAGAGGCATAGGGATACTGTAGAAAGGAAGTCTTCGCGATCCATTATTCCCAATCTCGGTTAGAAGGAACTATTCAACTAGTCTTCACAGTGAAGTGACAATACAAACTGCAGCAGATGGGACACTTAATTAATAAGCTGAACCAGCGTATTGGTATTACTAAATCAGCCTTACCCAGTACTGCCATCATGCTTGCCAGTAGAGCACGCTTCCGCAAATATGCCTACGCACCTCTGTTCTCCATTAACTGACATATGGGCCCTCTTGTGGTAGACCCACATGTCATTGGTGTAACTATTTACACTCCGAAGAACGGTATATGCTGGTAGTAGTACTAGTAGAATTGAGATTTAATGCACTTTCTTCCCCGTCTTCCACTCTTCTTCCTCCTCTCTTCTTCTTCATCCTCTCTTCCCCATCGTCGGCCGCACACCATTTACCCCCGCTCACTGCTCGCCCGCCCGCGCCATATTCCTTGGTAGCTCGCGCGTACCATATCCCCCCGCTCACTGCTCGCCACACGAGGAGAAGCTTCTTCGCTCGCCGGCCCGAATCCACTTCCCTGCTGGCTCGCAGGCACCGAAAACCCCAATGACAGAACCGACCGACACGCAGAGCCACGATTGGAATTTCCTACCCGATGTTCTCTTGGAGCAGATCTGTAATCGTATGGACCTACTCAACACCGTCCATCTAGCCGCAAGCTCGGTGTATTTGTATCGTCTACTCGTCTGCAACCAGCCGGCTCTTTTCAAGACACCCTTCTTGTTGATGCCCGATCCTTGCAGGTGGCCCAGACACCAACTTGACGATCCTACAAAGGTTGTCGTGGTTCCCCTCGACATGCTACCACTACTCGTCCACCTGTCCTTCATGTGCGGCCACTACTGGGCATGCATGAAGGCCAACTAGATCGTCCTCATCCACCCATCCGGTATTCCGTGGCGTCTCGTGGAATATCTACACCCAGTGAGAGATCACCCTTCCATCGTTGGATACCGCCGCCATCGAGCCTCGCGGCTCGCTGGACACTCCTGCTGTCGGATGTGGGGTTCTGGCAAACCCTTAAGGTTCGAACTCTAGGGTGCGCGCGAAGATCTTCCCCTACCAATCCACTTCCGAACGCCTCGCTAAGAATCTAAACTACTATGAACAACACGGGGGACACAAGATTTATACTGGTTCAGGCCACCGTTCTGGTGTAATACCCTACTCCAGTGTGTGGTTTGGTGGATTGCCTCAGGGGCTGATGATGAACAGTACAAGGGGAAGAACAGCCTTGCGAGAGGTGTTCTTGGGCTGGATGCTTGAGAGGGATTCTAAGTTCTCGTTGGTTCTCCGTCAGGTCGGATCGGGTCGGGCCCCTCTTCTATGATGGTGGCTATCCATATTTATAGAGGCCATGGCCCTATTCCCAAATATTGAAAGGGAAGGGCGCCAACAACAACCATTTTGAAGGGGAACATCTAGTACAAGTCATCCTGACTAAAGATGGTCTTCGGCTGCCAAAGGCACTGGCGATGACGCCGTCTTGGGCTCCACGGTGACCTCCATCTTGCCGCTTTGCTAGTCTTGGTCTCGTTGCACCAAAATGGTAACCTTTGCCTGATGCCTCGGTACTCCACGCCTGTGCTTGCCCCCTTTGCACCAAAGAGGAAACAAGGACACTGCACAGGCTGGCGCCCGCCTGGTCTCGATCGTCATGGCTTGCATCACGGGCACCTCGCGAGGTACCCTTGCTTGATCTCTCCGCCTCCTCGTGAGCCTGCCAGGCGAGGCTGCTCCTGAGGAAGCCTTGCGTCGTCCACCCCGCGAGGCTTAGCCCCTCATGAGGGTCTTGAGCTTGCGTTGATGAAGATGGGCCGTACTGGACCACCACATGAGACACGCCGCAGGCAGGCAAGTCTGGGGACCCCCGTTCCCAGAACGCCGACAGTAGCCCCTAGGCCCAAGGCGCGTTCGGACTTGGCTTAGCAGAGAAGCGAAGGGGCAAGAGCGGAGCGCCGCAGGCCCCAACAGCCTGCGGCCCTGGGCACCGCGTGGCGGTTGATTATACATGGGCGTCTCCGCTTCCCCACACTGCCTCGGCAACTGCCCGACTGACAAAAAGGCTGGCCTGGGTTAGTCTTACTTTAATTGCTCTCATTTGCCTTGCTTAAGATCCCCTTTCTTGCTCTTCGCCGTCCTGCTTCCGAAATCTCCAGATCTGCCTCAGCCTTTCACCTCCGGCGAGCAATGGCGCCCCGCAAGACCACGGCCGGGGCTCCACCGGCCTGGTACTCGCCGGCTCTGGATCCTCCAAACATGATGGAGAAGAATCTCACCCTCACACGCCAGATTGCGGCGGCGCAAGGCAACGAGATGGGGAGACTGCACTCCGTCCCGGCTCCGCCCAGCCAGAGGAAAAGGGGAGCACCTTCTACCCCTTCTTCATGAGCGCCGTCATCACTGGCCTGGTGCCTCATTTCTCTGAGTTCTTCGCTGTCCTCCGCCAATATCAGCTGCATGCTCTACATCTCCACCCCAACTCCGTTCTCCTCCTGTCGATCTTTGCCTACTACGGTCAGGCACACGTCGGGGTGATGCCCTCCGTGGCCTTGCTGCACCACTTCTCCCTCCGGGTCACTAGCGCCAATATCTCGGCGTGCGCAGGCTTTGTCGCGTACTCCAAAGCCAACATGATCTCGAAGGCCGGGAAGAGGGCCGACAGCTTCCGGAGCAAGTGGGTCATTATGGATGCCAGTGCACCAACTCCCTGCTGGAGCTACCCACGAAGCAACCCCAGGCCGTCGAGGTGTGGTCTCGCGCGAAGCTTGATGACTGGCGGGCGAAGCTGGTGCTGGAGAAGATGAACACTGACCTGTGGCCAGGCAACCTGAGGGCGGCGAAGCTAACTGGGGCCACACTCCTGAAGGAGTTCCTGTCGCACCGGGTGGCCCCTCTTCAGGTGCACTCGCGCCCGCTGTGGAGGCTCGAGGATGCGGACGCCGTCCTCTGCCTGAGCTCGGATGCCCTGGCTGACAAGGATCTGACCGCAGCCCTCTGCTTCCTGGTTGGAGAGGACGTGGCAAGCCCAGAGGGCGCTCCGGTCCCCTTGTTCCTTCGCGACGACTGGGAGCGGGTGGTGGACACCATGCCCACCTTCGACAGGGTCAGTTTGGTGCCGGCGGAGGCCCGTGAGGGCCAGGCGGCAACGGCGACGGTGGACTTGTCCTCTGATGATTCCGGCGGGGGAGAGGAGGAAGAAGATGAGGAGGAGGAGGAACGTGACTTGGAGGCGACCATCGAGGGGATGGGGAGACTTCCCCCTGGCGCAGGTCCAGCGCCCTCTGCTCCATGCCGGACGACGACGAGGCCGATGCCACGCGAGGGGGGAGGACCCGCCCTTGATCCCGAAGAAGGACAGGTCGGGGCTGATCTCCCGAGGGTCTACTCCAGCTCTGATGCCGCCCAAATCCAGCTCTAGCCCTTCTGGTGCGCCTTCCTCTGCTGCTGGACCTCCCAAGGCTGAGCCTCGGAAGAGGCTCTCGGGCTTCAAGCTCGGTCGGAGGCCGTGGGAACTCGAGGCAGCCGACAAGTAAGTACTCGAACTCCGCTTTGCCCTGGTTTTTACCGTCGAGGCCTGACATCCCATGTTTTGGGTAGGCCACCACCTGTGGCGAAGAGGCTGAAGGGAGACACGGTGACCCCACTTGGGGCAGGCTCACCTGTCGTGGCCGAGTCTTCACTCGCGGGAAAGGGAGGCAGCTGGGCTCGCACTTCCCCTGCCCGATCGTCCTCGCGAGGCCAGCAGGGACGCCCTGGCGGGGAGCCAGCCCCCGCGGTCCCGCTAACTTTGGAGGCGCCTGCGCTTGATGCTGTCGCCGAGGTTCTCAAGGCTCGGGAGGTCCCTGCCTCCCAAGCTGTGATCACGCTGCCGTCTTCTCCTCGTACTCCGCCAGTTCCCGTCTCCTCTGCCTCCTCCGCCGCCTTGGATCATGCTACTGATGAGCTGAGTCGGCTGCGAGAGGATCTCCGAGGCGCCGACCCCCGCCTGGTGGCCGGGCACCTGGAGCTGGTCTCTAGCTGGGTTCGCTCTGACGCCTCCGTCCGAGTGGCGCTGAGCCAGGCTGTGACAGCTTCCGAGGACGAGAAGCAAGTCATCTCCCAGGCCATAGCCACTCACGACGCAGCATTGAAGGATGCTACAACTGTCAAGGGCCACTACGAGACACTGGAGGGCGAACAGCAAGGGCTGCGTGATGAGCTTGCCAAGGTAGTTCGCGACCGTCAGGCGAAGGAGGAGGAGATGAAGGCTTAGGAGGCTGCCATCAAGGACCGTGACGCCGAACTCTCAGCTGATCGTGGCCGGCTGAAGACATTGGAACAGATGCTGAAAGCGGAGAGGGTTGAGCTGGACGCCAAGGCGAAGGTCTTGGTCGAGGACCGCGCGGCCTTCACGGGTTATGAGGTGAGGGCTCGCAAGGTGCTGAAGACGCTTTATTAAGAGGGTCTGGAGAAGCCGCCGGCCGGAGCCACGGAAGTCCCCGCCAAGGTGCTTCCCTTCCTGGTCGAGGTGCTTGAGGAGGTCGTGAACGGCATCGGCCCCATGGCCGAAGTTGAGGATCGCGTCCTTTCCTCCGCAGCGCTGATGCGGATCCTCAGCCACGTCTACCTCCGCAACCCCGACGCCAACCTTGACGACCTGCTGGAACCTGTGGATGCCAAGTGCTCCGCCGCTGCTGCTGAGGTCGTGAAGGGCTGAGCGGAGGCCTTGCTGGCGAAGTTCCGCGCCTTTAACACCGCGCCCAAGCGAGGTGTTGCTGGCTTCGCGGCCTCGGGGGATGGAGCTAATAAGCGCAATTCCACTACAAGCAGCGGCGCAGCCCAGGGGTGATCTTCTCGCGGCTTCTTTCCTGCTTCAATTCCTGCAACATGTACCGTGCCTCATGGAGGCGTTTAAACTTGTGTTTGGTATTGTGAGAACAATTTATGGTTTGTAATATTTGCTTTTGAATTTGCTAGATTTTGCGATTTCCTTCCTATCTGCTTGTGTTCTACGTCGGCAGGGCCCGGCCCCACGCATACCTCAGCCGCTGTTAGCCCCGACCGGATCACCAGGACGGGACTAAGGAGTGATGGGCTACATGGCAAGTTAGGCTCCCGAGTCGCGATGCTCAGGAGTCCCCCTTGACGCGCAAACAACAAATAGGGAGGGGGTGTATGAGTGGATCTGTCGTTCTACGTCGGCAGGGCCCGGCCCCGCGCATACCTCAACCACCGATAGCCTTTCAGAACTAAGGAGTGAGGGGCTACGTAGCCAGTTAGGCTCCTGAGTCGCGATGCTCAGGAGTCCCCCTTGATGCTCAAATGGTGTTCATACCTTGGCTCCGCTTGGGGAGGGGCAGGCGACGACCAGGTCTGAGGGACTGGCTGGGTGGCGTGTGCTCGGGCATGACCCGGGCGTAACCCCCATGCCCAGCGCCCTCACATGGCGCTCCCGAGGGGAGGCGTTGCAATGAGGCCAGGCATTGAGCTCTGGGCTTCCTGAGGTTGATACAGCCGTGGGCTACCCTCAGTTGTTTATCACCAGCGCGGAGCATAGCGCTTCCGTATGTGTACGGGCATAGCCGCTCCTCGGCAGTGTCGTCAGCTAGCGCGGAGTATGGTGCTTCCACTGGTACGTGGGAGGCCCCCCCCCCTCCGGGACGAGCCCCCGGGGCGTGTACAACCCCGCCCTGACACATGGCCGGCACAGTAGGGCTAGACGAGGTGTATCTGGGCACTCGTGAGCTAGCGCGGGACTCACGAGGCCCTACCTCAAGGCGGGTTGCGCCTGATCTTGAGCCTTGGGCGGCTCAGTGTTCCTGCATGAGGGTTAGATGCAAATGCTCTACGTCCTCAGGTCCCGGCCCTCGAGCAAGCTCAGCCGCCGCTGGTATGCCAGGTCGCGATGCCGTGGACAAGGCCAGGGGGTGAGGGCTGGAGAGCTAGTAAGATCTCCTGAGTCGCGATGCTCCCCCCTTTTAATGTGCAAGCGATTTGCATGAGGGAGAAAAAGGGGCTGCGATGGGCGAGAGGTGATAATCGTAGGCAAGTTGAGCATGAAAAGGCAACCCACTTAGATAGATGCAGGAAGACACATGCCACTGGGTCTGGCCCGAGCGGCTTGGGGATGATGTAGCCCGAGGGGTTCCCCCAACAAGCTAAGCTAAAGACATAAGCAAAATGGATACACGCCGCAGGGAGAGACCCACGCGACCTGGGAATGATGCAGCCCTTAGGGTGCTCCCACCTGATATCATTGCAGACCGATTGTTGGAGTAGCTGACAATGCGCGGTGAAGAAGCCAATCCTCACGAGTCTTCGGAACTCTGAGCCTCGGGAGGTTCTGGAGGTCTGGGTGGCTCGGCAAGGTCTGTCTCCATCTCCTCCAGGAACGCGCGGTGCCTGGCCACCTGAGCTTCCAGAATGCTCCTCATCAGGCGCTATTGAGCACCAGCCGCGTTCGGCAGGCCGAAAGGCATGCGAACGTAGCTGTGAGGTGGACCCTCACAACGTCCTACGCGCGAAGGCCAGAGGCGCTCCTGAGACGCGACTCGGTTGAGCCCTAGGTAGTCGATGCAGACGTGCAGCCCGCTATCCTCGCCTGGATGGGGAGCTACGCCGGGTAGGCGGCGGTTGCCGCGCATGACTCTCGATTCCTGCAACTCCCGAGTGACCTTGGTGATGAACTCCTGAGGGTTGGGCCCTCCCTGCTTCATGCCTTCCTGAGTGAAACATGCCGCAAAGCACATCTCCAAGAGGTGCCCGAGCGCCTCCCTTGTGATCCTGGCAAGGTCAGTGGCCCTCCAGGAGAGAGCCCCCGAGCCTTGCCCGAGCAGGGTGCCGGGCGCACCTTCCTATGCAATGGAGGGAGGCACCCCTTGGATGGGCGCATATCCTGGTGCGGTGCCACCGGAGGTGCCTGCCTCTTGAGGCCTTGAGCTGGGCGGTGTCTTCTTCTTATTGGGAGCTGCTTCGGGGAGGTTTCCACTCTTGCTGTCTGGGTCCTCGATCGATGCGGCTTGGAAAGCACGCTCGAGAGAGCACACCACATCATCCTCTTCACAGGGGACCGTGATGACTCTGCCGCTTCCTGGCATCTTGAGGATGTTGTAGCCATGGTGAGTCACTGCCATGAACTTGGCCAGGGCTGGATACCCGAGGATGGCATTGTACGGCAGGCGAATGTGGGCAACGTCGAAGTCGATGAGCTCGGTACGGTAGTTATTGCGCTGTGCAAACTGACAGGGAGGTGGACCTGCCCTATCGGGGTGGTGGAACCATCGGTGACTACTGAGAAAGGCTTGGTTGGCTGGAGCTGATCATACGGCACTTGGAGATTGTTGAACGTCTCGACGGACAGGACATTGACTCCTGCGCTGCCATCGATGAGGGTCCTGGTAACTTGCACATTGCTGATGACTGGGGAACAGAGCATTGGGAGGACACCTGCTGTTGCTGCACACTTGAGCTGATCCGCTGAGCTGAATGTGATGGCGCATGTGGACCACCTGAGAGGGCGCGTGGCCTCGAGCTTGGGAAGGACTGCATTCACCTCGCGAGCAAACTGCTTGAAGATGCGCTGAGAGGCTGGGGCCTAGGCACCGCCCAAGATGCAAGCGATAGCACGCGGCTCCTGGAAGCCCCCAGCCCCCTCATCGTAATGATGGTCATCGTTCCTCCTTGGTGGTGGTGGCCAAGGAGGAAGGCCTGCGTTGCTGTCACATCCCTGGCCTTGCTATGCACTTGGGCTAGCTTGGTTGCTGCATCATGTCTAAATTTCTTTTAAACTTGAAATGGGGATGACAAACCCTAGCACTAAATAAAATGCAATTAGGATCAAAATAAAAATATTTTCAATGAACCCAGAATGCCTTTAGAAAAGTTCATTATTTTCGTTAAAGGTGAAAACCTCTGCCCAAAATGATGCACATATTTTTAGGCCATTCTGGATTTTTGAATTAAATCCTATTATATTTGACTTTGGGCATTTAAATACTATAAATAATTTAAATGTTCAAATAAATGTTGGAAATTGTTAAGGGTCACTGAAATAATTCAGAAAGCACCCATAATTGTTTCCAGGATTTTATGAAATGGTTTGGTATTATTACTAAATCAAAACAAATAGCAAAAAACTAGAAAACAGAAAGTAATAGGAAAACAAGAGAGAGAGGAAGCCTACCTGGGCCACCTACCTGCAGCCCACCTAGCGCCCCACCTGGCCCAGTAATGCAGCTGAGGCCCAGCCCAGCTCCCCACCGTCTTCAACCTCTGCCAGTAGGCAGAGGCGTGTCGACGTGCCCGCGCCCGAGCACCACCTCCTGCTTCCACCTCCTACTGCACCCTCATCGCCCTGGACTCCCTCCGCGACGCCACGTGACCCCCGACACTCTCTCACTCTCTGGTTCTCTCTCCCCCTTGCTCCTCTGCTTTCTCTCCCCATGGACGAGCATGCCCACCGCCGCCGACGTGCACCACCGCGGCCACGGCCATCCCCGAGCCGCCCCGAGCTATCCTCGAGCTCCGCCACCTCGCTCCCTACCTCCTCACGGAGCCACACGACCGGAAGGGCCCCGAAGCGCCGCCCCGATGCTTTTCTCCTCCTCGGCCACCGGAGATCCGCCTCGCCGCCCTGCTCGCCCCAATGCTTCCCCGAGCTCGCCGTTCGCCTCGTCGCAACCGCCGTGAGCTCCTGCTCCTGCTCCCCCTCTCCGCTCCCTCTCTCGCACACCGTAGCTACCGCACCACATCCAACCGCATGCGCCGCCGCCCGCACTCGTCGCCGGTGATGCTCCGGTGACCATTTGGTCCCGGGCATGCGCCCAACGCGCTCCCCGCATCGCGTAGAGCCTCCATGGCACCTCGCCGCACTCGTTTGCGCACCACTTGCACCCGAGCTTCGGCCGCCGCCGAGCTCGTCGTCGGCACCACTCCAGCCACTCCTCGGCCGCGCCACCACCACAGTTGGATGCGGACGAGCGTCCGCATCCCAAAGCTGTGCTCCGCGCGCCAAACCGAGCCCTGTGGGCAAAACCCGAGGCTCGCCACCGCGGCTGGCCTCGCCGGCGTCAATCCGCCGGTGGGTTTGAATCACTTTGACCACGGCGGGACCCCCCCTGCGTCCATGACAGGTGGGGCCGGCCTGTTAATTAGGTTAGGATTAGTGTTAACTACAAATTAGTTAGACTAATTACACTGACACGCGGGACCCACTGTCAGGTTTGACCGGACAGTGACTTGTTGACCTGCTGACGTCACTATGAGGTCATGCTGACGCAATAATTCCTTTCTAGAATTTAAATAAATCTTAAATGATTTATTATTTTCAGGAAATGTTTAAAACTTCTAAAAATCATATAAATTCAACCGTAGCTCAGAATGAAATAATTTATATATGAAAAATTATAAGAAAAATTCAAGGAATCCATCTGTACCATTTTCATGCATGTTTGAACAATGTTTGTCCTCTGTTTTGGACAAAACAAATAAAGGGCATTTAAATAATCATATATGGAGTTGGAATAAGAATCATGTATTCAAACCAACTTCATTTAAATCATAGCTAGGTGCATTAGCCCAAAACACATTCATATTGCCATGTCATAGCATGCATCATATCGTGCATTGCATTGATCGTGTTTCTTCTGTGTTTGCCGGTGTTGTTCCCCCTCGATAGACGTTTTGCCGATGATGTGATCGTTGACACTGATGAAGACTCAATGCTATCTTCAGAAGTGCCAGGCAAGCAAAACCCCCTTGTTCATTCCGATACAATCCTACTCTCTCGCTCCTGCTCTCTTTTACTGCATTAGGACAACAACGACATATTTGTTACTTGCTGCGGTAGCTGAACCCCTTATCCTCTGCATGACCTGTCATTGCCACAGTAAATAGATGAAACCCACTAGCATGAGTAGGAGTTGTTTGAGCCCTGATGTGCCTACTCTTTCATGCTTGTTTGTCATGCCTGCTACTGCTTAGAGTTGAGTCAGGTCTGATTCATCGGGGATGAATCAGAGGTGTGCGAACATGTCCTACTGTGAGTGAACTAAGTGTGTGAACACGATTTGGTAAAGGTAGCGGTGAGAGGCCATGTAGGAGTACATGGTGGGTTGTCTCATTGCAGCCGTCCTCAGGAACTGAGTTCTGTGTTTGTGATCCATGATCAGTTACTACCACACATTGAGCTCCGGGTGCTCCAAGCTCTCTCGACTTATTAATCAACTCGATCTCTGTCCAGGAGTTGCCACTAGTTTCTGGTGTTTGTAGGTAGTGTTAGTAGTCTACCAAGTGGCACCCGGTACAGGTCGGCTTGGGACAGACTAGGCACAGTGGCACGGTGTACCAAGTGGCACCCGGATGGTGGGCTTGGGAACCCTGCACACATCGTTTGGGGCCGTGAGCGACACCCCGGCCGGATCTCCTTGCGGATGGAACCCGAATAGGCGATAAACCTGGACGAGAGACTTGTGTGGTTAGTCAGGTCGTGGCCGACACCCTCGCTGGGCTTCCGCTTGAAGGTTGCCGAGTACATGTCGTGTAAACGACTGTAAGTGGTGAGAGCGTGTGTGAAGAAGTACACCCCTGCAGGGTTAATATGATCTATTCGAATAGTTGTGTCCGCGGTAAAGGACTTCTGGGTTGCCTGTACAGTTCATAGACAAGTGAAAGTGGATACTCTAAAATATGCAAGATAAGCGTGAGTGCTATGGATGGCGTTCTCGTAGGGAGACGGGAGCGGATCCATAGTGGTGTATTGATATGGTGAATATGTGGACTCGTGTGCACCACCCCAAAAGAATTACTTGCAGTTGTAGTTCAGGTTAGCCACCGAGTCAAAGCTGGCTTGCTGCAGTTAAACCCCACCACCCCCTTGTTGATAATGATGCATATGTAGGTAGATCTGATGTAAGTCTTGCTGGGTACATTTGTACTCACGTTGCTTAATTTATGTTTTTGTAGAGAGACTTCAGTCTCGCTAGTAGTACCGCGTGGACTTTGACGTTTAGCTTGTTACCTCAGCTACGATCTTGTGCCCTTGGCAGGATCTGGTAGATAGTCAGGCTTCTCAGCCTTTTTCATTTCTAGATGTCTGTACTCAGACATGTTAAGCTTCCGCATGTTCTTTGACTTGTATGCTCTGATTGTTGGGTCATGAGACCCATGTTTGTAATATCTCACTCCTCGGAGCCTATTGAATAAATACTTGAGTCATAGAGTCATGTTGTGATGCCATGTTGTATTGCACATATCGAGCATATTGTGTGTATGTTAATGAAATGCTTGGTATGTGTGGGATCTGACAACCTAGTTGTTAATCCTTGGTAGCCTCTCTTACCGGGAAATGTCTCCTAGTGTTTCCACTGAGCCATGGTAGCTTGCTACTGCTCCGGAACACTTAGGCTGGCCGGCATGTGTCCTTCTTTGTTCCTATGTCTGTCCCCTCGGGGAAATGTCACGCGATGAAATCCGGAGTCCTGTTAGCCCGCTGCAGCCCGGTTCACCGGAGTCCTGCTAGCCTAGTGCTACAGCCTGGATTCACTCGTTGATGACCGACACGTTCGTTGTTGGGTCATGTATGCCTGTCCCTATAAGTTAGTGCCACTTTGGGTTCACGACTAGCCATGTCAGCCCGGGTTCTTTGTCATATGGATGCTAGCGGCACTATCATATACGTGAGCCAAAAGGCGTAAACGGTCGCGGGCCAGGTAAGGTGGCACCCGTAGGAATACCGTGCGTGAGGCCGCAAAGTGATATGATGTGTTACATGCTAGATCGATGTGACTTAGGATCGGGGTCCTGACAGCCTTGGTATCAGAGCTTGACTGCCTGTAGGATTACCAAGCCAAACTGGTCGAAGTTGAGTCTAGAAATTCTTTAGTTATATAAGGGAATTGATTGTGGGATGGAACGTAAGGCTCTTTTTACTCCTTACACCTTATGCCCTTCTGATCTGAGTCATCTTATCTTTCCTACGGGGTTAAGGAACTAGGCTTTCTCCTCTTTCTATCAGGATCACGTGTTACTAATCTGTAGAGTTGTAAGATTGTTGGACTTAAGCCTCGTTTCAGTTCCTATTACTTCCGTATGTTAACTGTTGATCTCGAAACCTTGATATTGTGCTTCTGAGTGGCTATGCCACCATTTTTGTAGCATGTCTCAAATCTCTTGAGCATTTACAGCCGTTATGCTATCCGAGTCATCCCAGGTTTCTAAATAGTCTGATGCATTTGCAAATCCTTTCTTTCCGCTCCCGATGTCCTTTATGGCCAGATTAACCACACTAGACGGTGGGTTGAGGTACTCTATTGCCTCGACATTTATGTTGGAGTTATTATTATGACCCTAGGTGTCTCAGGGGATCATCTAGTGGTCTAGCCATGTTTTGTGATCCCAGTGTGATGATTCTGGCCATCATTCCCAAAAGCATCCCGTGATGCCACTTAGTAGTAGGCATTCTACTCCTGGGTCTCTGAACCCGAGATTCACCCTACTTACCTCATGTTGAAAGTGTTTGCTAGTTTCCTTTAGAATATTAGTAACCTTTGCGATAGTCCTCGAGGTCCATGGTATATCGTTCTTCCAATACCATGAACCAATATGGCAGAAGTTCCTCGTTGAACCGAAATATCACAATAGAGTGCTCTTTGATGAGTTCTCCATTCTATATCGTGACTCTGCCAGTTCTACGTTTCTGCATGGATTACCCGGAAGAAACTTGTTGAACTTGGTTCGACCTACTAATCTATGCATCCACAACTCAGAAAACCGTATGTTCTTCGAGTTGTCCCTCTTAGTTGTCTTCCGGCCCTCGTCTATCAATTGATAGTCAAGAGTATGCGTGCATTCGTTTATCGATGCCTATTACTCTTGTGGTCCGTCAAGCCATTCTATTCATGATGACTAGGAGAAACAAACTCTAGTACCTCATCCATATTCAGGATTGGGTCAAAGCAGTTGTACTCCGCAGATCAAATACTAATCCAGTTTTTGTTCTGTTCCACCCTGGAGTGTTACCATCTTTATATTAAGATTATCATGGGAATGGCACACCATCCTATGAATTCTTGATTTAGTGATACTCTCGCCATCATTATTCATTCCTCGGTTTTGTGTTGTCGCAACCGGAATGCCGACAAGTGAACTATGATGTGTGAAGTCAATATTCCTAGCAACCATGTTGCATAGTGATTAATGGATGATAATCTCATTCTTAGTGTGTTGGTTATGGAATCATCATTCTAAGATTGATCGTGCTACCTAGTCCTTACTTCCGGTGCATTTTTCGATCAATGGGTTGGGATTGTGCCAATCCCTTGCTTATTCGATCATATCGTCTTGCCCTGAAAAGCAAGATTGTTCTCGAGTTTAGTAGCATATCGGTGGTTCGTGATTTTCCGAATATCTTCTCGGTAGTATTACCAGGTTGTCCCTAGACCTTTATGTTGAGTTTGTGATCAAGTTGGTTTATTCCTGTAAACCACCCTTTCTCCAAGAATCCGTGTTGGATACCCCGAGCTAGTTGGTTAAGCTAAACAACAACTTGGAGAGTTGGAAGATAAAGGCTTCTCCGAGTTAGTTCATGTTAAGGGATATCTTTTTGTGTGTGTGTGTGTGTTGAAGAAAGATGATATCTTCATCAATTGGTCCTTGTGATCAATTGTTGGATCTATTATCTTACACAAACCTTTGATTGAGTATGGGCTATCGTCAAATCAAATCAGAACCAACGATATTCGTAATGTTGTCTTACTCGTGGGTTTTCCTCGAGCATACACCATTATATTCTTTGGTCTGACCAATGCTATCACCATGTTCACTTAACTATGGAATTCCTTTTAAAAGGAAACCCGGATGAATTGTTGTTGAGCCCATTGACAACATCCTTATCTCCTCCATGATTTTGTTGAACATTAAGCTAGTGTTGGAAACTTGTGTAAGCATTTTCTTCATGCCCCGTTTATGAAGTATATGTTTGGATGAAAGAAGTGACTTCCTTTGATTCACGTGCATTTGATGTAAGTTGCCGTCGTGAATTCGAGAAAGTTTGTTTTTGCTCCTCTAGAATCATCCCAGGTCAGTCATGCATGTGCGAAGTATTCTATGGTCTGATAGACTGATCATCTTCATTCCCTATGTATCCCTAGCACACCAAGCCACTGGTTGATTTGTTCAAGGAAAAGGAGTTGCTGTGCAAATACTAGTTCATGCACAAGATTCCTATATCCTCAATGATGGTTCCCTACCAGAAGTCGGTAGTGTTTTATTGTAAGACTACCATGTGATCGTGTTTGTCTGAGGCAGCGTGTTCACACATGTGTAGCAGAACCAGCTCATGTTTTGGAGCTTACTATCGTAGTTCATTTCCCGAGAATCTCGCAACGTCATTTCGTTGATTTGTGTTGCAAACTTTCAATTTTCTTCCTAGACTCGATGAGTCTGGAATATCCTGACACCAACCAGATCTGAATCTCAGGCAGATATGTTGGTTGGAACATTTCCCAAGAACTATAATATTGGTCCCTCGATAACCGGTAAAGTGGATGTCGTGGCCAACACACCCAGCCGGAAGACCTATTATTGTAGTATCTTGTTTGAGGAAGTTGGCCACCTCCCCATAAGGATTTTGTAGGATCTACTCCCTAGTTGTTCCTTATGAATTTTTGGTGTTCCTGAAGTCCGACCTTTTACTTGATGTTCTAGATATCAAACCATAATTATCTATGGATTACGCTAGCACATCAAGGAGAACATTAGAAGCGGAGTGCTAAATGCCTCTCGGTCGATCATCCAGATTTTGTTTCCTTGGCCTCGCTAAGGTGAAATCTGAGAAGCTGTTATCTTCCTATGCATCTGCATCGTCCATCACTATCCATCATGGTAGTATGTTGTGTTGCCAGGATCCTTGACACGGAGATTGGTAAACCCTGATGAATATGGAAATGCTCAAGTTCTTGAGAGCACGCATAAGCGCTAGGTGTTATCATCGACACTAACTGGAATTGCTCTCAGTTTCCTCGGCAATGCTATGATCTTTTCAAACAGTGAATTCACTCTCTATTGCTGGGTTCTTCCCCAGTTACCAGAATCATTCCCAGCATTTGCATTTTGTTCCCAGCTTGCACCGCCAATGTGCCATTCTACCATGGGTCTCTTCCATTTCCGGTGGTAAGCAAATTCATCCATTACGTTGTCTTCAACAAGGTAATCCACATCATCCAAGTCCGAGTATGCCATTCTACCGACCCCCTCCAAACGATCGCTCGAGAATTTACTTAGGCTGATTTAAAGAGTTTCAATGATCTCTGAATCAAAGGTAATTCTTTTTGCCACTTAAGGGGATATATCTACGAGTCACCATCCCTAAGGTGCCTCATTGTGGTATCATGGCAACTCAACTCCTCGCTGCGCTGACAACCGTTTACCACCCTGTTAAGTGTGGAATTGTAGTCTACCTGGTAAACCTCCGTCATTTGTTCCACTCCTTTCCGCTAGAGGTGTGCTTCGTCTCTCAGCTCAAGAGATGCTGCTATGTCTCATTCCGTGAGTTAATCCTGAGTTGTTCGACCTTCGAGAAGAACGATTCTTTTAGGGTCTTTCCTTCCTCTCGTTGTCATGATAGTTGGAGTTCTCAGAGCAAGACTTCGAGACAATGATGGTGAACGAATCAACATTCAGTTGAAGTGCAACCTGGATCCTGAAGATTGTGCTAGTTTGCGTTCCCCCTTCACCTTACCCTACGCTTGAATCTCGGGACGAGATTTTTGTTTAGTGGGGGTGAGTTGTCACATCCCTGGCCTTGCTATGCACTTGGGCTAGCTTGGTTGCTGCATCATGTCTAAATTTCTTTTAAACTTGAAATGGGGATGACAAACCCTAGCACTAAATAAAATGCAATTAGGATCAAAATAAAAACATTTTCAATGAACCCAGAATGCCTTTAGAAAAGTTCATTATTTTTGTTAAAAGTGAAAACCTCTGCCAAAAATGATGCACATATTTTTAGGCCATTCTGGATTTTTGAATTAAATCCTATTGTATTTGACTTTGGGCATTTAAATACTATAAATAATTTAAATGTTCAAATAAATGTTGGAAATTGTTAAGGGTCACTGAAATAATTCAGAAAGCACCCATAATTGTTTCCAGGATTTTATGAAATGGTTTGGTATTATTACTAAATCAAAACAAATAGCAAAAAACTAGAAAACAGAAAGTAATAGGAAAACAAGAGAGAGAGGAAGCCTACCTGGGCCACCTACCTGCAGCCCACCTAGCGCCCCACCTGGCCCAGCAATGCGGCTGAGGCCCAGCCCTCCTCCCCACCGTCTTCAACCTCTACCAGTAGGCAGAGGCCTGTCGACGCGCCCGCGCTCGAGCACCACCTCCTGCTGCCCCCTCATCGCCCTGGACTCCCTCCGCGACGCCACGCGACCCCCGACACTCTCTCACTCTCTGGTTCTCTCTCCCCCTTGCTCCTCTGCTTTCTCTCCCCATGGCCGAGCATGCCCACCGCCGCCGACGTGCATCACCGCGGCCACGGCCATCCCCGAGCCGCCCCGAGCTATCCTCGAGCTCCGCCACCTCGCTCCCTACCTCCTCACCGAGCCACACGTCCGGAAGGGCCCCGAAGCGCCGCCCCGATGCTTTTCTCCTCCTCGGCCGCCGGAGATCCGCCTCGCCACCCCGCTCGCCCCGATGCTTCCCCGAGCTCGCCGTTCGCCTCGTCGCAACCGCCGTGAGCTCTTGCTCCTGCTCCCCCTCTCCGCTCCCTCTCTCGCACGCCGTAGCTGCCGCACCACATCCAACCGCACGCGCCGCCGCCCGCACTCGTCGCCGGTGATGCTCCGGTGACCATTTGGTCCCGGGCATGCGCCCAACGCGCTCCCCGCATCGCGTAGAGCCTCCGTGGCACCTCGCCGCGCTCGTTTGCGCACCGTAGCCCCATCCCCACTTGCACCCGAGCTTCGGCCGCCGCCGAGCTCGTCGCCGGCACCACTCCGGCCACTCCTCGGCCGCGCCACCACCACAGTTGGATGCGGACGAGCGTCCGCATCCCGAAGTTGTGCTCCGCGCGCCAAACCGAGCCCTATGGGCAAAACCCGAGGCTCGCCATCGCGGCTGGCCTCGCCAGCGTCAAGCCGCCGGTGGGTTTGACCCACTTTGACCACGGCGGGACCCCCCCCCTGTGTCCATGACAGGTGGGGCCGGCCTGTTAATTAGGTTAGGATTAGTGTTAACTAAAAATTAGTTAGACTAATTACACTGACACGCGGGACCCACTGTCAGGTTTAACCGGACAGTGACCTGTTGACCTGCTGACGTCACTATGAGGTCATGCTGACGCAATAATTCCTTTCTGGAATTTAAATAAATCTTAAATGATTTATTATTTTCAGGAAATGTTTAAAACTTCTAAAAATCATATAAATTCAACCGTAGCTCAGAATGAAATAATTTATATATGAAAAATTATCAGAAAAAATCAAGGAATCCATCTGTACCATTTTCATGCATGTTTGAACAATGTTTGTCCTCTGTTTTGGACAAAACAAATAAAGGGCATTTAAATAATCATATATGGAGTTGGAATTTGGATCATGTATTCAAACCAACTTCATTTAAATCATAGCTAGGTGCATTAGCCCAAAACACATTCATATTGCCATGTCATAGCATGCATCATATCGTGCATTTCATTGATCGTGTTTCTTCTGTGTTTGCCGCTGTTGTTCGCCCTCGATAGACGTTGTGCCGATGATGTGATCGTTGACACTGATGAAGACTCAATGCTATCTTCAGAAGTGCCAGGCAAGCAAAACCCCCTTGTTCATTCCGATACAATCCTACTCTCTCGCTCCTGCTCTCTTTTACTGCATTAGGACAACAACGACATATTTGTTACTTGCTGCGGTAGCTGAACCCCTTATCCTCTGCATGACCTGTCATTGCCACAGTAAATAGATGAAACCCACTAGCATGAGCAGGAGTTGTTTGAGCCCTGATGTGCCTACTCTTTCATGCTTGTTTGTCATGCCTGCTACTGCTTAGAGTTGAGTCAGGTCTGATTCATCGGGGATGAATCAGAGGTGTGTGAACATGTCCTACTGTGTGTGAACTAAGTGTGTGAACACGATTTGGTAAAGGTAGCGGTGAGAGGCCATGTAGGAGTACATGGTGGTCTCATTGCAGCCGTCCTCAGGAACTGAGTTCTGTGTTTGTGATGCATGATCAGTTACTACCACACACTGAGCTCCGGGCGCTCCAAGCTCTCTCGACTTATTAATCAACTCGATCTCTGTCCAGGAGTTGCAACTAGTTTCTGGTGTTTGTAGGTAGTGTTAGTAGTCTACCAAGTGGCACCCGGTACAGGTGGGCTTGGGACAGACTAGGCACAGTGGCACGGTGTACCAAGTGGCACCCGAATGGTGGGCTTGGGAACCCTGCACACATCGTTTGGGGCCGTGAGCGACACCCCGGGCGGATCTCCTTGCGGATGGAACCTGAATAGGCGATAAACCTGGACGAGAGACTTGTGTGGTTAGTCAGGTCTTGGCCGAGACCCTCGCTGGGCTTCCGCTTGAAGGTTGCCGAGTACATGTCATGTAAACGGCGGTAAGTGGTGAGAGTGTGTGTGAAGAAGTACACCCCTGCAGGGTTAATATGATCTATTCGAATAGCCATGTCTGCGGTAAAGGACTTCTGGGTTGCCTGTACAGTTCATAGACAAGTGAAAGTGGATACTCTAAAATATGCAAGATAAGCATGAGTGCTATGGATGGCGTTCTCGTAGGGAGACGGGAGCGGATCCATAGTGGTGTATTGATATGGTGAATATGTGGACTCGTGTGCGCCACCCCAAAAGAATTACTTGCAGTTGTTGTTCAGGTTAGCCACCGAGTCAAAGCTGGCTTGCTGCAGTTAAACCCCATCACCCCCTTGTTGATAATGATGCATATGTAGATAGATCTGATGTAAGTCTTGCTGGGTACATTTGTACTCACGTTGCTTAATTTATGTTTTTGCAGAGAGACTTCAGTCTCGCTAGTAGTACCGCGTGGACTTCGACGTTTAGCTTGTTACCTCAGCTACGATCTTGTGCCCTCGGCAGGATCTGGTAGATAGTCAGGCTTCTCAGCCTTTTTCATTTCTAGATGTCTGTACTCAGACATGTTAAGCTTCCGCATGTGCTTTGACTTGTATGCTCTGATTGTTGGGTCATGAGACCCATGTTTGTAATATCTCGCTCCTCGGAGCCTATTGAATAAATACTTGAGTCGTAGAGTCATGTTGTGATGCCATGTTGTATTGCACATATCGAGCATATTGTGTGTATGTTAATGAAATGCTTGGTATGTGTGGGATCTGACAACCTAGTTGTTTATCCTTGGTAGCCTCTCTTACCGGGAAATGTCTCCTAGTGTGTCCACTGAGCCATGGTAGCTTGCTACTGCTCCGGAACACTTAGGCTGGCCGGCATGTGTCCTTCTTCATTCCTGTGTCTGTCCCCTCGGGGAAATGTCACGCGATGAATTTCGGAGTCCTGTTAGCCCGCTGCAGCCCGGTTCACCGGAGTCCTGCTAGCCCAGTGCTACAGCCTGGATTCACTCGTTGATGACCGACACGTTCGTTGTTGGGTCATGTATGCCTGTCCCTGTAAGTTAGTGCCACTTTGGGTTCACGACTAGCCATGTCAGCCCGGGTTCTTTGTCATATTGATGCTAGCGGCACTATCATATACGTGAGCCAAAAGGCGCAAACGGTCCTGGGCCAGGTAAGGTGGCACCCGTAGGAATACCGTGCGTGAGGCCGCAAAGTGATATGATGTGTTACATGCTAGATCGATGTGACTTAGGATCGGGGTCCTGACAGTTGCCTTGTGGGCGATCCTCACGAGGCTGATCCCTCCAGGCCCCCTCGCGGGGCTGGTCCTGCCAGCGGTCCTCGTGAGGCCTGTCACGCCACCCTTGGCGAGGGCCACGGTCATCCCATCATCCTCCACCTCTTCCTCTGCCTCGGCCGTAGCCCCGATCGTTGTGTTCGGGGCATCGACTGACACAGCCTTCTCGCACGGCTCTGAGCTCTTGACATTCGTTGGCGTTGTGGGTGTGGAGATCATGGTACACGCAGTACCGGCTGCCCTTGGACGACTCCGTCTGGTCCCTGCCGCGCTTCGTATCCGGCTCTGCTACGAGCACAGATGCTCCTTTGTGCTTCACATCCTTGGCCTTGGCTTTCTTCTCTTCTGGGTCAACAGCTGGGAGCTCGAGAAGGGAGAGGTGTCCCTCCTCAGCCCTTGCGCACTTGGTCGCCAGGTTGAATAGCTCCAGAGACGTGCACAGATCTTCGTGGATCGCCAGTTCCTCCTTCATCTTGACGTCGCAGATGCCGTCGGAGAATGCTAAGATGATGGCCTCCTCGGTCACCTTGGGAATCTTGAGGCGAGCGCTATTGAAGCGTTGGATGTACTTCTGTAGGGTCTCTCCGGGTTGCTGCTTGATGCGGTGCAGGTCACCCATGGCCGGTGGACGGTTGCGAGTGCCCTGGAAGTTGGCGATGAAGCGGGTGCGCATCTCGTCCCAGGAGGAGATCGTGCCGGGAGGCAGATTTAGGAGCCAGGTGCGGGCATCGTTCTTGAGCGCCATGGGAAACCAGTTCTCCATGACCTTTTCTTCCCCGTTGGCCGCTTCGATGCCCAGCTCGTAGAGCTGCAGGAACTCCGCGGGATCGGCAGTGCCGTCGTAGCGAGGAGGCAGATCCGGCTTGAACTTGCCCGGCCAGGCGACACTGCATAGCTCGGTGGTGAAGGCGCGACAACCTGCGGTGGCCACCGGAGCTCTCTCCTGACGTGGGGCTTGCTCCTGGGGATTCCCGCGCGCTGCTGCCAGGAGCAGCGCAGGGTCGTGACGTGCTGGCGCAGGGATGCGGTCATGGCGTGCCGGTGCAGGACGCACGCGAGCACCTTCTTGGGGACGAGGGATTTCTTGGCAGCTCCTTTCTTGTCGCGCGGGCGCTGGATGCGGTGGTTCTCGTACAGGGGCCACGTGCCTTGGAGCCAGGGCGCCTTCTTGGGGAGGAGGTGGCAGAGGCACCTCCCGAGCTACGTCACCCGCGCAGGACGGAGGGCGAGGCGGCGAGAGGGACGGCGCAGGGGAGCCCCCTGCGGCGCTGACGAGCTCGGTGATGCGAGCGAGCCACTCCTCATAGAGGTCATCGACGGGACGGTAGTGCAGGAGCTCACATGCCAGGAGCAACGCGGCGTGCGAGTCCGTGGGAGCGCGACGGGCATGCGACGATGAACCAGCTGGAGTTAGCGACGGGGTGGCGGTGCGGCCTTCCGGCCGCACTGAGGGATGCAGCAACGACGCTTGCTGCTCGTTCCCTGCCGGGCCGGTGGCAGCGCTGGCGGTAGGCGACGGAGAACGACGGGGACACCGCCGACGGTAGCTGTCTGGGCGACGCGGGCAGCGAGAGCAGCCCGACGCTCGGCGCGAGCTCGACGAGCGTCAGCCATGGACACGACGGATGATCGAACACGGAACAGTGGAAGAGAGATTCCAGCGTACCCCTACCTGGCGCGCCAAATGTCAGATGTGGGGTTCCGGCAAACCCTTATGGTTCAAACTCTGGGGTGCGCGCGAAGATCTTCCCCTACCAATCCATGTCCGAACGCCTCGCTAAGAATCTAAACTACTATGAACAACACGGGGGACACAAGATCTATACTGGTTCAGGCCACCGTTGTGGTGTAATACCCTACTCCTGTGTGTGGTGTGGTGGATTGCCTCAGGGGCTGATGATGAACAGTACAAGGGGAAGAACAGCCTCGCGAGAGGTGTTCTTGGGCTGGATGCTTGAGAGGGATTCTAAGCTCTCGTTGGTTCTTCGTCAGGTCGGATCGGGTCGGGCCCCTCTTCTACGATGGTGGCTATCCCTATTTATAGAGGCCCTGGCCCTCTTCCCAAATATTGAGCGCGAAGGGCGCCAACAACGGCCATTTTGAAGGGGAACATCTAGTACAAGTTATCCTGACTAAAGTTGGTCTTCGGCTGCCAAAGGCACTGGTGATGACGCAGTCTTGGGCTCCATGATGACCTCCATCCTGCCGCTCTGCTGGTCTTGGTCTCGTTGCACTGAAATGGTAACCCTTGCCTGATGCCTCGATACTCCACTCCTGTGCTTGCCCCTTTGCACCAAAGAGGAAACAAGGAGACTGCGCAGGCCGGCGCCCGCCTAGTGCCTTCCTAGTCTCGATCGTCATGGCTTGCATCATGGGCACCTCGCGAGGTACCCTTGCCTTGATCTCTCCGCCTCCTCGCGAGCCTGCCTGGCGGGGCCGCTCCTGAGGAAGCCTTGCATCGTCCACCCCGCGAGGCTTGGCCCCTCGCGAGGGTCTTGAGCTTGCATTGATGAAGATGGGCCGTACTGGGCCACCACTTGAGCCACGCCGCAGGCCGCAGGCAGGCAAGTATGGGGACCCCCGATCCCAGAATGCCGACACCTGCCTACTACACACGAGACGTGTCAAGCTTTTGGCTCGACCTCTATTTGCTGAAAGTTGTAATCTGCGAAGTGCCGACACCATCAGAAGACTACATGGATTACAAGCTCATTGCCTTGTTCAACATGGGATTAGTCTATCTGGAATCCGGTCGCCATACATGGTTATGGCTCATCGTCAATCCTGTTGAGGCAATATTTCTGTCTGATGCTATAGTGCACGATGGCATCATTTACGCGGTCGACGCACAGATTGGCTGCCTATACTGGTGGAATCTATCGTCGTATAATTGTTCTATCTCATCTCATCTTTACCTTATGAATACGACTGCCTGTTCATTGTTACAAATTTAGAATAGATAGTATGTCTATAACCACATAATTGCTATATGTTCCTCCCATTTCCTAGATTTTTATGACCACACATGTTATTGTTAGAGTTGATATGAGAACAATTGGCATCCAATGATTGTTAGAATAGATATTATGAGCATAACATCATGATTGCTATATGTTACTCTCATTTCCAACATTTTTATAACAACGCATGTTATTGCTTCGAGTTGATATGAGGACAGTAGTAGTAAGTGCTATGGTAGAATATGAGTAGGCTCTGTCATATCTATTTTCCTCTCATTGTTACATGATGTTTGAATAATGACATATTGCTAGAATATGAAAGCCATTGGCTTATTTTTTTACTTGGGGTATGATTATGACCACAACATTGCAATTCTCTTTCTATGATGTTACTATTATAATAATCTTAATTCCACACATACTATGAACATGATTGTTTATTTTTGTCCTTTTGGTCTCTAATTTGAATTGTTGCAGCATACGCAAATGCGCTGGCCTTCATGATTCCAGGACCTGGAATCATACCAGCCGATGGGTGGTGGTTTATCGCTCGTTCAGCTGACGGCGGTCATTTGATCCTCATTCGCACGTACCAAATTGACCAAACCATTACATCAAACCACATACAGTATAATGCCTGGGGCATTCGTGACATTGATGGCTATGGTTGCTTCGTGTTCGAGAAAGATCCCAGCTCCATTGGGCCAGGCGAATTCAACTGGAGGCGGGTTTACAGCCTCGGCAACCACTCCATGTTCCTCGGGCTCAATTATCCGATCATCCAACCAATCATAGATCATATCATCGGCGATGATTACCATGCTACGCAACTTCCATTCGCCAGGGGGACTGTGTTTACACATCATACCATGGGTTTCATGAATCACCATATCCAGAGATTCGTCGACATAGTTTGTTGCCAGATAATCTTTAGTGTGTTAAAGGCATCAAGCTTCCATGCGATAGATGGCTTTTGCAAGCCCAACATGCGGCGATGTGGTTCATGCCAATAGCAAATATGCACAACTTGATTCGTACTAATATCTAGACTGAGCCATGTATTCTGCTACTGTAGCATGAACCTCTTTTGTTGGATATTATGTACTGTTGTTAGTTTGAAGCACTCCTCTGGTTCGAAGGATAGATACCTTTCTGGGACCAAGTGCATCCTAACTCACCTGTGTAGGCTTCAACTGCATACTTGTTAGTTAAACCTATGGTGAAAATGTGACACTAAATACGACTAGTAAGTACTACCTCCATCCCATAATATAAGAATGTTTTTGACACAACACTAATGTCAAAAATATTCTTATATTATGGGACGGAGGGAGTAGTACAGTAGCAGTACTAGTATGCGTCGGTCAAATTATTCACCATGTCCACACATTGAATTGACGTGACAACACGCTGCACGTGAGGTGACACAAGAATCCTGGCGGCGTGTTCGAGTATTCTGGACTTCAGATTTGGAGTACCACTTATCTATCGAAATCTTTCATCATTCACTTAAAACAGTCGACTGATCATACATTGAGTACCATATAACTGGAATTAACCAATGCAAGTCGAAGAAGGATTGGCCGGTGCTACCGGCTGGCGTCAAGTTTGATCCCATGGATCAGGAGCTGATCGAGCACATTGAGGACAAAGTGAGTGCTGACAGCGCGAGATCTCACCCTCTCATCGATTTGTTCATACCAACCATTGACAACAAGCATGGCATATGCTACACCCATCCTGAGAAACTTACAGATAAGACACCGATCGGCCGTCTACTTGCACAAACATATTCCTTTGTTTATAGCTCTATTTTTCTTTCTAGACATAGACCTGGTGAAGCAATTACAATTTGACAGTTAATAAAAAGTGAAACAAGTGACTGCAACATGCCAAAGATGTTATGAAAATGCCAACTACGTACACTAAAACCTATATTCAACAATACTGCAGGTATCACACTGAGTGGCCTAGGCAAGCATTTCTTCCCGCACAATTCCAGGACGTTCAAAAGCGGCACGTGGACGCGTCGCAAGATATAGTCAAAGTGCGACATGCACGCGATGTGGCACAAGACCGACAATACCTTTTCGGTGATGATCCACGACTTACATACGGGCAGCAAAAAGGTTCTGATGCTGCACACCAACAAGAACTTCGACCAACAGAGGACCAACTACGTGATGCACCAGTACCACCTCGGGGGCCTGGAGCAAGAGAAGGAGCGGGACGTGGTCCTCTGCAAGATTTTCTACCAGACGAACACTAGGGCCAGGAGTAAAAAGATTATAAGTTAGTTTGGTATTGGTACTTGTACTACCTTGTCGTCCGCAAGTTGGTATTTTTGTTAACGATCTTTTGTTACAAACTTGTATTTGCTTCCAACCATCATGCCGAGGGAAGATGTGGATATAAAGCTGAATCATTTGTTTCGAAACAAATTGTCAGACACCTGATTTTTATTTGATGGGTAGCATAAGCACCTGAAGTTCGAATTCCCAGTTCTCCAATTTTTTCGAAACAAGTGCATGCACTTATTATCACGATGAAAAAACAATATCCCTGCTGCATCCCAGTTATCAGTCTGTACTTGCAGAATTCTCTCGTTTATTGAGCACGTATATTGTTTTTACAGGTCGAGCAAGTTTCAACTGGGTTGTAGCCTGCCCAGGCTTGGTTTTGTTTTTAACAGGCCCAGCCCATGACGACAACGGGGCACAAAGATCCAGCAGCACTACAAAAAAACACTTCCGTGATGATACGTGTTTGTCACAGTAGGTCGCGTTTTTGTCATGCATGTACATCCATGACGATTTTATGACAGAATCAAGATAGTCATAGCTGTGCTATCGTAGAAGTGTTCCATGACATTACCAAAATTATCATCACGGAAGTGTCCACTTCCATGACGATAAATCGCGTGTCACCGAAGTGCTTTCGTCAAGGGTGACCGACACGTGGCATCCACCGTAATGGAACGCCGTTAAGCTATCGGGTCGGATTTTGGATCCGATAACCCGTTAACAGCCCGGACCAATGGGAAATTTCCACGTGTAAAATTTTGATTGGCCGAAGGGAACACCTGTCAGCTCTTCAGTGGACCAGATGTCGCCCGTCCATTAGAGGAGACATGCCTATGATATGTCGACACGTGGCTGGGCCCAACAGAGGCCCATATAGGTTAAAAAGGCCGGCCCAGTCAAAGGCATCTAGTACTTAATCAGGTACTAGTGGGCCAGCCCAATAACTGCCTACTTAATAAAGGCCCATTTACGGCCCGAAGCCAGATCTGGCCCGTTAATTGTTCGCCCAATATTTGGGCCCACTTGCGGCCCGAAGCCAGATCTAGCCCATTAATTGTTCACCGAATTTTTGGGCCCACTTGCGGCCCGAAGCCAGATCTGGCCCATTAATTGTTCGCCGAATATTTGGGCCCAACTATAGCCCAGTGACTTTCGGCCTGTTAGAAGCCTGATGTAGACATGGGCCCATTTCAGCCCGGTGTGACTTTTGGCCTAGGAATGGCCCGTGCTGCCCATGGGCCATATATGGTCCGACGGGACATCGGGCCCACTAACAGCCCGTGCTAGAGGTGGCAACAATTAAGCCCAACGTGACTTTGGGCCTATTAAAGGCCTGTCGCGTAATTCGGCCCGTTGATGCCTGTACTAAGCTTTCGGGCTCTTAAAGGCCCATGATATCAGTGGACCAACTAAGGCCCGAGATATGTTTTGGCCTGGTAACAGCCTGTGAGCTAACTAGGCCCAAAAAGGCCCTATCTACATTTCGGTCTGCTAAAGGCCCATCGACGACTAGTGAAAATTGAGGCACAACATGCATTTTGGCCTGCTAAAGGCCCGTGGTTTCATCTCGGCCGTAACAGGCCAGTACAATATTTAACGTGTTAATGGCCCAACGATACCTGGGCCAAACTAAGCGCTGGGTCGACAAAAGGCCCAACTAAAATATAGGCCGGTGTAAGTTTGGTGCAATGTGTGAAGGCCCCAATCATTCGGGGCCAAGAAAGATGCAGGCCGGCCCAATTGTGGCCCGCTAAAAACCAAGCCCGTTAGAGTCTAATGTTTCGGCCCGGTCGATTACATCTGATTTTTTTTCAGACAGCGAATGATGGCAGTAACTAGTGGGAATTAAGAACAAACCTACTCTATACAATTCTTTTCTTACCACCCGGGGCATTTCGTGAGTTCTTTCCATTTTATTCCTACGAAGGCCATCATTTCGGGTTTATTCATTCTCAGCTTTTAGCTCTCCTTCGCCATATTCTACCGGTGCATCGTTCAAGTATTCTCTAATAAGCTCATGATCTCTTCATTCACTTGTATCTAAATTCCCTCAAGTATCTTCATTATTTTCGATGAATTGTGCCCTTGCTACTCTCTTTTCCAATTTTTACGGTGGTCCGTTCAAGATTTCACTTCCTTTGTTATCATATCAATTCATTCGTGGTTTCCAAATCCCACCGGTGGTCCCATCAATAACTTCTTCAAGTTGGCGCTATATGTCTATTCAATCCCTCAAGAAGAATAAGTAGTATGCCAAATCTGTTGCTTGTCATCAATTTAAATTGGTGAAGGATATGCATAACGTAATTCTTATCATTGTTTCATCCAAGTGATCTAGTTTCTTCTTTCCAGAGTTGTTCATCATGTCACATTTCTCAGTTCGAGATGCTTCATCTTTTCTTTTCTGGAGTTCCAAGTTTTCCGCATTATCTCGTCGCGAAGCTCCATCTAAATCATTGCAAGGCTTCACCTTGTATTTTCAACTTCTCTTTCTTTTTATCATCGTTTTATTACTAGAGTCATTCATGGAGGCTCTACGTGGTGGTTCATCAAGGATTCTTTTCATTCCTCAATTTGTTCTTCAAGTTTTCTCTCGAAGTTATGATCCGCCAAGCTATACTCAAAATTAAACAGGGTGCTCAACACATGTTTTGTTTTGAGGGGTTCAAACATTCTTCATGTTGCATTCCTAAGTGCAATGCTCCTACCTTATCTTTTGAGATGGTGTTATATCATTCTTGGCAATTTCCATTCATGTTTCGCGATTCACAAGTTGTCAACAATGAGGTATTTTAAATCCATTAATCCCTCCATTGGAGTTCTCTTGGTAAAGATTTCACCTAAAGCATTCCCTAAGGAATATTCCTAATTATGGTGCTATCAATGATCCGAGTTTTCTCCTATCCTCTCGGCGAAAGAAGTTTTCATCTCTTCTTTGATCTCAAACAAGCAATTGTTTTTCGTTAGTGGCAGAATTTCACCTCAAGTGTTGAGATGTTTCAATAAGCCCACTACAAGCTTATTCGTTTCATTGTGGGTTTTCCAACAACCCCATTGTATCCTTCTTGGAAGGGTGCTTTCCAAGCTCAGTTGTGGCATAAGTTGGCATTTCCTTCTCCATTCTTTTATCCTAATGATCTATCTTCTATTCCTTCTTTCGGAGGCAATGTGATGTTGCTCTCTTTGCTCATCGTCTCGAATTGTGAGGATCATGTTCTTTTCTTGCTTATCCATTTAACCGAAGTGTTGTGTTCTCATTCAAATTATTTCATCTTATCAAGTTTTGCCTCTCTTTTCAACCTGAGTGCTGTCTGAAATCCTTCTTACCCATTGTGCCATTCTTTCAATAGTTCCGGAGGCAGTGTGTTGTTGATTTCATCAAGTATCATCCCATCTTCTCAAGTTCATGTTCTATTCCTTCCATGTTCAAGAGGAGTGCTGCCCGGATTCTTCCTATCTCTTCTTGTTTTAACCGGAGTGGTTTCGAGTTCTATCTTGCCCATTAAACTCTTTATTCATGTCTTTGCAACCTTCAGGTTCTTGGAATGTTGCTTGTTCCTTGTTTATCTCCTTTCAAGTAGAGTGGTTCTAATTCCTTCTTGTCCATTTTACTCGTCATTCATATCTTTGCTTGCTCCAAGGTTCAAATGGTGTTCCTTGTTTCTATTTTCTACCGCAGTGCTCTCAATTGTGTTCAACTCCGTTGTGTTATTTCTTTCAACTTTTCAACCTCTCAAGGTTCTTTGGTTTCACTCATTTGTCGAAGAAGCAACTTAGTTTTACCTCTTCTCTTCCTCTTCCGTTTCTCTCCGGTGCCATCCTGATCTCGGGACGAGATCCTCTCGTAGTGGTGGAGTGTTGTAACGCCCCGGATACAACTTTCCATATTCGTAACTCCAACTCTTGCCATTTCCGGCTATGTGATATGTTATTTCCTTCGTGGTTGGGTTTTGTCTTTTGTTTTGCATTGTGTTCATGTCATGCATCTCATCTCATAGCATCATGCGCATTGCATCTGCATGTTTTCATAAAAACTCGTAGCCGTTCGCAGTTACCCTTTCTCTCTTTGCCTCCGCTGTTATTTTGTCAGGCCCTTGTCCTTGTTGACCTCTCTCAGACCCCTCGTGTGCATGTCCGAAACTTACCCGAACCCGAACCGGTCTGTCGTTACCGATGGATCCGGATCATCACCAAACATCTCTAAAACATTTGCCTTGATTTGCTGGACTCCCCTAAGCCATTTATCTTCGACCGATCGATTACGATCGGAGGGTCGAGATAATCCCTAACCTAACCTACTCACTATATATATTTGTCTATATCTAGACAACCCAGCTAATTTCTAGGGATCCTACCCTAGGGCCGCCGCCACACTCTTTCTCGGGATCCCTCCCGATCCTCCACCTCCCCTCGATTTCAGTCACCAGCGAATCCAGCGATCCACTGCCTCCCTCTAGCTCCAATGGGACCGCGCCCCTGGATCCTCTGCTTCAAGCACCTCCATGGAGCCAGGCTCCTGCGCCTCCGCTTGTTCTCCCCGAGGATCAGCAGATCTCACCCGCCTCATCCACATCGTCATCGCCCCTCCTTCCTCCCGTTCTTCTTCTCCCTCTGCTCTAACCTCTCTCTCTTTTCCCCGTGTTCCCCTGCAAGAGCACGAGCTCCCTCCTTCTCGTTCCCGTGCCCGTAGTAGCAGAGCAGGATCCGGCCCCGACGCCCCCTCCCCGTCCTCGTTGTTTGGTTCCTCGTCGGATCCGGCAGGTCTTCGTCGTCGTAGCCGCGCCAAGTCCTCTGCTTCCTCCAGGACAGGTGCGCCTGTCTCTGTCGCCCGAACCAGCAGCAGCTTCAGCCCGTTCTCGGCCAGATCCGCCGTCCTGGAGACCCGCGCCCCTGCCGGACCTCCCCTGCTTCGCCTTGGTCCCCGCCGGTTCCCCACGTCGCCTCCCCGTGCCCTGGAGTCCATGCTCGCCTGCACTCTTGCCGCCTCCTAGTCCCGTTGCCGCCTCTGTTCGAGAGGAGGACGACGCAGTCGACGCCCACGTTGACTGCGCCTCGCACGCGAGCGACCGCCAGGTGGGCTCCAAGGCCCAGCAGCCCCCATGCCGGCCTCCCTCTCCACCGACCGGCCTCAAGGCCAATGTGAGCAGCTCCCCAGCCCAGATCCCAGATTCAGCCCGATTGTGTTTTTTCCTCTCCAGCGAATTTGTCTTTTATTTCAGAGGCTGCAGTTTTACAGAAAAACCCTCATGTTCATGCATGTAATAACTAATTAACCATGCATCGGTTTAAAATGTTTTATATATGTAAAATGCTTAGAATTTCATCTAGTTTCACAATTTCAACTCTCATCCTTGTTTAAAATGTTTAACTTGCTGTTTGCATTAATTTGCTAAAATGCCATGCAAAAGTGATTTATTTCGTAACTAAATAACCATAGCTCCAATTTTAATAAACTTTATATGTAAATGGGGTGGAAAACTGCATAGATTAACTTGGTGCACATTGTTTTATTGTTTACCAACATTAAAATATGGTTTAGGGCAGATCAGTATCTAATTCAAAATATGGACATGAGGATTTTCCGGAATTGTTGTTTGTTGTTCCGGCCTCATTTAAACTTGCCTAGATAGGTAGTTTAATTATGCTACCCCTCTTGCCATGTTTAACAACATTTAATATTGTTTGGTAGCTTAAACAAGATTAAACTAAGTATGTCAAGGTGGTGTTTTGTCAATATGCAACTCGTTGCATATTGAGCTCCACTTAACTTGTTGTATTGTTTGTTGCACTTTGCCATGCCATGCCTCTTTAAACCGGACATGCACCATACCTAGTTGTGCATCGTGCCATGTTTATGTGATGGTTGTTTACCATGTTGTTTGTTTCTTTCCAGTGTTGCTTCTTAGTTCTGGTAATGTTGCGATTGTGAGGATTCGTTCGACTACTCCCGTTCGTCTTCTTCATGGACTCGTTCTTCTTCCTAGCGGGATTTCAGGTAAGACGACCATCACCCTGGATCTCACTACTATCATTGCTATGCTAGTTGCTTTGTTCTATCGCTATGCTGCGCTACCTATCACTTGTTCTTCAAGCCTCCCAATTTGCCATGTCAGCCTCTAACCTTTTCACTCTTCCTAGCAAACCATTGCTTGGCTATGTTACCGCGTTGCTCAGCCCCTCTTATAGTGTTGTTGGTTCTAGGTGAAGTTGAAGATTGCTCCATGATGGACAGGATTATGTTGGGATATCACAATATCTCTTATTTAATTAATGCATCTATATACTTGGTAAAGGGTGGAAGACTCGGCCTTATGCTTGGTGGTTTGTTCCACTCCTGCCGCCCTAGTTTCCGTCATACCGGTGTTATGTTCCTTGATTTTGTGTTCCTTACACGGTTGGGTGATTTATGGGACCCCCTTGATAGTCCGCTTTGAATAAAACTCCTCCAGCAAGGCCCAACCTTGGTTTTTACCATTTTCCTCACCACCACCTATTACCTTTCCCTTGGGTCGGCCAACCCGAGGGTCTTCTTTATTTTAGCCCCCCCGGGCCAGTGCTTCTCTAAGTGATGGTCCGAACCGAGCCGCCTGCGGGGCCCCCTCGGGGAAACTCGACGTCTGGTTTTACTCGTAGCTAGTCTCATCCGGTGTTGCCCTGAGAACGAGATATGTGCAGCTCCTATCGGGATTGTCGGCACATCGGGCGACTTTGCTGGTCTTGTTTTACCATTTGTCGAAATGTGTTGTAAACTGGGATTCCGAGACTGATCGGGTCTTCCTGGGAGAAGGAATATCCTTCGTTGACCGTGAGAGCTTGTGATGGGCTAAGTTGGGAACACCCCTGCAGGGTATAAACTTTCGAGAGCCGTGCCCACGGTTATGTGGCAGATGGGAATTTGTGAATGTCCGGTTGTAGATAACTTGACACCAGATCCGAATTAAAACGCATCAACCGCGTGTGTAGCCGTGATGGTCTCTTCTCGGCGGAGTCCAGGAAGTGAACACGGTTCTTGGGTTATGTTTGAACGTAAGTAGTTTCAGGATCACTTATTGATCATTGCTAGCTTCACGACCGTTCCGTTGTTTCTCTTCCCGCTCTCATTTGTGTATGTTAGCCACCATATATGCTTAGTCGCTGCTGCAACCTCACCACTTATCCTTTCCATACCCATTAAGCTTTGCTAGTCTTGATAACCATGGTAATGGGATTGCTGAGTCCTCGTGGCACACAAATTACTACAACAACAGTTGCAGGTGCAGGTTAGGCGATGATCATGACGCGATAGCGATGTTTGCTTGTCTTGGAGTTCTTCTTCTGCTTCTTCTTCGTTCAAGGGATAGGTTCCAGGTCGGAAGCCTGGGCTAGCAGGGTGGATGTCGTTTGAGCTTCTATTTGTGTTTCATCCGTAGTCAGATGTTGATCTTATGTATGATGATGTTGTATTCATGTTGCATTTTTTGCCTCTTGTATGTATCCCCAACTATTATGTAATGGTTTGATGTAATGATATCCACCTTGCAAAAGTGTCTTCAAGATGTGCTTCTATCCTTGGTGGGACCTTCGAGTTCCTGTAGGATAGGGTCGTATCTTGGGCGTGACAAGTTGGTATCAGAGCCTCGACCGACCATAGGATCCCCGTTGTTTGTTGGCCATTGTTGAGTCTAGAAGAAAACTATTTTGACTCTTAGGATTATATATATCGGAGAGTACGATTCTTTTTACTCCACAGCCCCCTTCGTCGCTCTGGTGAGGACTCTCGACGTAGATGTTTTGTCTTTCCTCTCCTCAATTTTTTTTTAAAAAAATAGAATCACGCGAGTATCTTGGAATCGTTCCGATAGTTTTGTGACAAGAACATTGTTCTTGGTGCCTCCTTACATTTAGGGGTTGTGGCAGTGTCCCGGGGAGTTCAGCTCCGAGGTGTTGTCGTCATAATTTTATCGTTGCAGTTCTGGAATACCTGAGTTTTGCCGACATCGAAAATCTCTTTTATGCAGTTGTTGGTGAGATAACCTCGACGCCACCCAGTACTGGGGAGTTCGGGAGTATTGCCATAGCTCGTATAACGGATGCTTTTTGAAGGTCGAGGTACACGATTTCCGGAGTTTTCTTGGTTATGTGTTGACGGATGGATACAGCTGGATGTAGGGATTGTTAGTTTGGGTGAGGTATATTGCTTCCCCTGTATCCCCAACACCAGATTGCATAACGAGAAAGTTTTGGGAGTTTATAGGTGGGAATTCAAGTAGCTCCTAGAATATCTTTCCGACAGATGCATGATATGAGATTGGGGTTCGACGTCTAGTGGTCCGCCTATCCATGATCGTTTTTACAGTGGTCTCGTTGTGTATTCAAGAGCCCTAGGCTATGCTGGTTCCGGGACACTTCGTATGTCATGTGCACTGCCTTGTACATGATGGTGTTGTACGATCGAGCCCGTGTGGGCCCCACCACGAAAACTTCGGACGAAATCTCTATCATATGTTTGTTCCGGCTTATTTCTGCAAGCCAACCCTTTGTTTTGTTTTGAGTTGTGGTATTTGAGTTGATTCAATGTCAAGTGTTGATTCCATACCTTTTCTAAATGGTGTTCTCATATTTCTATGGGAGTACTAATCCTTTTGATCATCGAGATTGTCATGTCAATTGTTTCCAACCGGTGTGCTTCTCTTCAAGTGGATCCGCTCATTTTCAACATCTGCAAGATCAACTCTAAGTTTTCTCACCGGTGTTTGTTTCATCCATCCCAAGTTTCCTTTGTTTTCCCGCTCTCCCACCCTTTTTCTTCAAGGACTCATATTTCTTAATCATGTATCCTTTTATTTGTGGGAAGTCTCTTCATTCTTTTATTTCAATGTTCTTATCCCGTGTTTTCCCATGAATATGCTCAACAGTTTCAAGGTCATCATCCTTCATTGTTGTTTCTTCTCCGGTGGATTCAATTCAAGCTTCTATGTTGATCATATCTCTTCCTTTTGTTTCACATATCTTTCCATGTGAATTTCTTATCCAAGCCTCTCTTATTTATTCACCTCTCCCAGTTCATATCTGGAGTGTTGAAGATATCTCGGAAGATTCGTGTTTCCATTCTCAATCCGTTCAAGATATCTCGAGATTGTTCTCTCATTTAAGCCATTTAATTCTACCAGTGCAATCTTTATTTCAAGCAGTCCTTCAACGATGTTTCTTTCGAGTGGGCCCTAACCCACATGTCTTTTCCCAGGATCTTACCTGACTCTTCTAATTTTCCCGGAGCCATTCCCAAATTATTTTGGAAGTTTGATGTCAGAATGAATTTCCTCAGTTAGATGTTTTCAAAGATCGATTTCAAATCATTTCATTGTTGGTTCAACCTCTTTGCTTTTCATTCTACCAGAGTACCTCAGTAATTTTGGTGGTGTTTCTCGTCGTCATTTCAAGATCGAACAAGAGTTTTTACTCTAAATCTTGCTCCATTCTCATCAAGATTCATGGTTCTAGCTTGATTCCATCCTCATAATTGTTTTTGATTCAAACAATTCTTTTCTTACCACCCGGGGCATTTCGTGAGTTCTTTCCATTTTATTCCTACGAAGGCCATCATTTCAGGTTTATTCATTCTCAGCTTTTAGCTCTCCTTCTCCATATTCTACCGGTGCATCATTCAAGTATTCTCTAATAAGCTCATGATCTCTTCGTTCACTTGTATCTAAATTCCCTCAAGTATATTCATTTTTTCCGGTGAATTGTGCCCTTGCTACTCTCTTTTCCAATTTTTACGGTGGTTCGTTCAAGATTTCACTTCCTTTGTTATCATATCAATTCATTCGTTGTTTCCAAATCCCACCAGTGGTCCCATCAATAACTTCTTCCAGTTGGCGCTATATCTCTATTCAATCCCTCAAGAAGAATAAGTAGTATGCCAAATCCGTTGCTTGTCATCAATTTAAATTGGTGAAGGATATGCATAACGTAATTCTTATCATTGTTTCATCCAAGTGATCTAGTTTATTCTTTCCAGAGTTGTTCATCATGTCACATTTCTTGGTTCGAGATGCTTCATCTTTTATTTTCCGGATGTCCAAGTTTTCCGCATTATCTCATCGCGAAGCTCCATCTAAATCATTGCAAGGCTTCACCTTGTGTTTTCAACTTCTCTTTCTTTTTATCATCCTTTTATTACCAGAGTCCTTCATGGAGGCTCTACATGGTGGTTCATCAATGATTCCTTTCATTCCTCAATTTGTTCTTCAAGTTTTCTCAAGAAGTTATGATCTGCCAAGCTATACTCAAAATTAAAAAGGGTGCTCAACACATGTTTTGTTTTGAGGGGTTCAAACATTCTTCATCTTGCATTCCTAAGTGCCATGCTCCTACCTTATCTTTTGAGATGGTGTTATATCATTCTTGGCAATTTCCATTCATGTTTCGCGATTCACAAGTTGTCAAGAATGAGGTATTTTAAATCCATTAATCCCTCCATTGGAGTGCTCTTGGTAAATGTTTGACCTAAAGCATTCCCTAAGGAATATTGGTAATTATGGTGCTATCAATGATCTGAGTTTTCTCCTATCCTCTCGGCGAAAGAAGTTTTCATCTCTTCTTTGATCTCAAACAAGAAATTGTTTTTCGTGAGTGGCAGAATTTCACCTCAAGTGTTGAGATGTTTCAATAAGCCAACTACAAGCTTATTCGTTTCGTTGTGGGTTTTCCAACAACCCAGTTGTAACCTTCTTGGAAGGGTGCTTTCCAAGCTCAGTTGTGGCAGAAGTTGGCATTTCCTTCTCCATTCTTTTATCCTAATGATCTATCTTCTATTCCTTCTTCCGGAGGCAACGTGATGTTGCTCTCTTCGCTCATCGTCTCGGATTGTGAGGATCATGTTCTTTTCTTGCTGATCCATTTAACCGGAGTGTTGTGTTCTCATTCAAATTCTTTCATCTTATCAAGTTTTGCCTCTCTTTCCAGCCTGAGTGATGTCTGAAATCCTTCTTACCCATTGTGCCATTCTTTCAATAGTTCCGGAGGCAGTGTGTTGTTGATTTCATCAAGTATCATCCCATCTTCTCAAGTTCATGTTCTATTCCTTCCATGTTCAAGTGTAGTGCTGCCCGGATTCTTCCTCTGTCATCTTGTTTTAACCGGAGTGGTTTCGAATTCTATCTTGTCCATTAAACTCTTGATTCATGTCTTTGCAACCTTCAGGTTCTCGGAATGCTCCTTGTTCCTTCTTTATCTCCTTTCAACCAGA
This sequence comes from Triticum aestivum, assembly GCF_018294505.1. Taxonomy (NCBI): domain Eukaryota; kingdom Viridiplantae; phylum Streptophyta; class Magnoliopsida; order Poales; family Poaceae; genus Triticum; species Triticum aestivum. Next base: position 297,071,827 of record NC_057804.1, on the reverse strand, counting down.
GTGGTTCCAATTCCTTCTTGTCCATTGTACTCATCACTCATAGCTTTGCAAGCTCCAAGGCTCAAATGGTGTCCCTTGTTTCTATTTTCTACCGCAGTGCTCTCAATTGTGTTCAACTCCGTTGTGTTCTTTCTTTCAACTTTTCAACCTCTCAAGGTTCTTTGGTTTCACTCATTTTTCGAAGAAGCAACTTAGTTTTACCTCTTCTCTTCCTCTTCCGTTTCAATCCGGTGCCATCCTAGATCTCGGGACGAGATCCTCTCATAGTGGTGGAGTGTTGTAACGCCCCGGATACAACTTTCCATATTTGTAACTCCAACTCTTGCCATTTCCGGCTATGTGATATGTTATTTCCTCCGTGGTTGGGTTTTGTCTTTTGTTTTCCATTGTGTTCATGTCATGCATCTCATCTCATAGCATCATGCGCATTGCATCTGCATGTTTTCATAAAAACTCATAGCCGTTCGCAGTTGCCCCTCTCTGTGCCTCCGCTGTTACTTTGTTAAGCCCTTGTCCTCGTTGACCTCTCTCAGACCCCTTGTGTCCGTGTCCGAAATTTACCCGAACCCGAACCGGTCTGTCGTTATCGATGGATCCGGATCATCACCAAACATCTCTAAAACATCTGCGTTTGTTTGCTGGACACCCCTAAGCCATTTATCTTCAACTAACCGATTACGATCAGAGGGTCGAGATAATCCCTAACCTAACCCACTCACTATATATATTTGTCTATATCTAGACAACCCACCTAATTTCTAGGGATCCTACCCTAGCGCCGCCGCCACACTCTTTCTCGGGATCCCTCCCGATCCTCCACCTCCCCTCGATTTCCGTCACCAGCCAATCCAGCGATCCACTGCCTCCCTGGAGATCCAACGGGACCGCGCCCCTGGATCCTCTGCTTTGAGCACCTCCATGGAGCCAGGCTCCCGCGCCTTCCCTTCTTCTCCCCGAGGATCAGCAGAGCTCACCCGCCTCATCCACATCATCGTCGCCCCTCCTTCCTCCCGTTCTTCTTCTCCCTCTGCTCTAACCTCTCTCTCTTTTCCCTGTGTTCCCCTACACAAGCATGAGCTCCCTCCTCCCCGTCCCCGTGCCCGGAGCAGCAGACCAGGATCCGGCCCCGACGCCCCCTCCCCATCCTCCTTGTTTGGTTCCTCGTTGGATCCGGCAAGTCTTAGACATCGTAGCCGCGCCAAGTCCTCTGCTTTGTCCAGGACAGGTGCGCCTGTCTCTGTCACCCGAACCAGCAGCAGCTTCAGCCCGTTCCTGGCCAGATCCGCCGTCCTAGAGACCCGCGCCCCTGCCGGACCTCCCCTGCTTCGCCTTTGCCCCGCCGGTTCCCCACGTCGCCTCCCCGTGCCCTGGAGTCCACGCTCGCCTGCACTCTTGCCGCCTCCAAGTCCCATTGCCACCTCTGTTCGAGAGGAGGACGATGCAGTCGACGCCCGCGTTGACTGCGCCTCGCACGCGAGCGACCGCCAGGTGGGCTCCAAGGCCCAGCAGCCCCCATGCCGGCCTCCCTCTCCACCGACTGGCCTCAAGGCCAATGTGAGCAGCTCCCCAGCCCAGATCCCAGATTCAGCCCGATTGTGTTTTTTCCTCTCCAGCGAATTTGTCTTTTATTTCAGAGGGTGCAGTTTTACGAAAAAAAAACCTCATGTTCATGCATGTAATAACTAATTAACCATGCATCGGTTTAAAATGTTTTATATATGTAAAATGCTTAGAATTTCATCTAGTTTCACAATTTTCAACTCTCATCCTTGTTTAAAATGTTTAACTTGCTATTTGCATTAATTTGCTAAAATGCCATGCGAAAATGATTTATTTCATAACTAAATAACCGTAGCTCCAATTTTAATAAACTTTATATGTAAATGGGATGGGAAAATGCATAGATTAACTTGGTGCACATTGTTTTATTTTTTACCAACATTAAAATATGGTTTAGGGCAGATCAGTAGCTAATTCAAAATATGGACATGAGGATTTTCCGGAATTGTTGTTTGTTGTTCCGGCCTCATTTAAACTTGCCTAGATAGGTTGTTTAATTATGCTTCCCCTCTTGCCATGTTTAACAACATTTAATATTGTTTGGTAGCTTAAACGAGATTAAACTAAGTATGTCAATGTGGTGTTTTGTCAATATGCAACTCGTTGCATATTGAGCTCCACTTAACTTGTTGTATTGTTTGTTGCACTTTGCCATGCCATGCCTCTTTAAACCATACATGCATCATACCAAGTTGTGCATCGTGCCATGTTTATGTGATGGTTGTTTACCATGTTGTTTGTTTCTTTCCGGTGTTGCTTCTTAGTTCCGGTAATGTTGCGATTGTGAGGATTCGTTCGGGTACTCCCGTTCGTCTTCTTCATGGACTCGTTCTTCTTCCTAGCGGGATTTTAGGCAAGATGACCGTCACCCTAGATCTCACTACTATCATTGTTATGCTAGTTGCTTCATTCTATCGCTATGCTGCGCTACCTATCACTTGTTCTTCAAGCCTCCCAATTTGCCATGTCAGCCTCTAACCTTTTCACCCTTCCTAGCAAACTATTGCTTGGCTATGTTACTACTTTGCTCAGCCCCTCTTATAACGTTGTTAGTTGCAGGTGAAGTTGAAGATTGCTCCATGATTGACATGATTATGTTGGGATATCACAATATCTCTTATTTAATTAATGCATCTAAAGACTTGGTAAAGGATGGAAGACTCGGCCTTATGCCTCGTGTTTTGTTCCACTCTTGCCGCCCTAGTTTTCGTCATACCGGTGTTATGTTCCTTGATTTTGCATTCCTTACGCGGTTGGGTGATTTATGGGACCCCCTTGACAGTTTGCTTTGAATAAAACTCCTCCAGCAAGACCCAACCTTGGTTTTTACCATTTGCCTCACCACCACCTATTACCTTTCCCTTGGGTCGGCCAACCCGACGGTCATCTTTATTTGAGCCCCCCGGGCTAGTGCTTCTCTAAGTGTTGGTCCGAACCGAGCCACCCGCGGGGCCCCCTTAGGGAAACTCGAGGTCTGGTTTTACTCGTAGCTAGTCTCATCCGGTGTTGCCCTGAGAACGAGATATGTGCTGCTCCTATCGGGATTGTCGGCACATCGGGTGGCTTTGCTGGTCTTGTTTCACCATTGTCGAAATGTCCTGTAAACCGGGATTTCGAGACTGATCGGGTCTTCCTGGGAGAAGGAATATCCTTCGTTGACCGTGAGAGCTTGTGATGGGCTAAGTTGGGACACCCCTGCAGGGTATAAGCTTTCGAGAGCCATGCCCGCGGTCATGTGGCAGATGGGAATTTGTTAATGTCCGGTTGTAGATAACTTGACACCAGATCTGAATTAAGACGCATCAACCACGTGTGTAGCCGTGATGGTCTCTTCTCGGCGGAGTCTGGGAAGTGAACACGGTTCTTGGGTTATGTTTGAACATAAGTAATTTTAGGATCACTTCTTGATCATTGCTAGCTTCACGACCGTTCCATTGTTTCTCTTCCCTCTCTCATTTGCGTATGTTAGCCACCATATATGCTTAGTCGCTGCTGCAACCTCACCACTTATCCTTTCCATACCCATTAAGCTTTGCTAGTCTTGATACCCATGGTAATGGGATTGCTGAGTCCTCGTGGCTCACAAATTACTAAAACAACAGTTGGAGGTGCAGGTTATGCGATGATCATGAAACGAGAGCGATGTTTGCTTGTCTTGGAGTTCTTCTTCTGCTTCTTCTTTGTTCAGGGGATAGGTTCCAGGTCGGCAGCCTGGGCTAGCAGGGTGGATGTCGTTTGAGCTTCTGTTTGTGTTTCATCCATAGTCGGATGTTGATCTTATGTATGATGATGTTGTTTTCATGTGGCATTGTATGCCACTTGTATGTATCCCCAACTATTATGTAATGGTTTGCTGTAATGATATCCACCTTGCAAAAGTGTCTTCAAGATGTGCTTCTATCCTTGGTGGGACCTTCAAGTTCCTTTAGGATAGGGTCGCATCTTGGGCGTGACATTAGCGATGAGGTTCTCATTCGTGTTCTCTGCAATCCTTCTTAGAGATAGGACTTCAAGTCGAAGTTGAGTTGCAGAATGCCTTTCTGCTAGAACTTGGGACTGAAGAAGTCGAACTGATTCAAATAACAAATTATGTGACCTTGTCTGACTGTTAGTCTCAAGTAACTTGAACACTACATCAAGACAAGACTTTGGGGTTGTCTCGCTATATTCAAGATGTTTTGCCTTCTTTACTGCAATATATGTTCGGTTTGTCTCACATCCTTCAGCAGACTTGTGCATACCATCAGGCATATCACCCTGAAACAAAGCAGAGAGATGACCGGTTTTTCACGTGTATAAACAAAGATTATAACTGTGCTGTCAATTCCATCCAATTTCAAATTAGAAAATAAAGAGTAAGTTCAAAATATCAATAGCATAATTTGGCATTGTTCATAATGCGGGGAGCTTCACCACACTACTGGATTACCATGTCAACATAACAAGCATAGATGAAGGGCAAAGAAAATCATTGTATCTATTTTGGATAATGTGCATGGCATGTTGTTCATATCATCAGCCACATCAGTAAGATAAAACAGGAGATGACAAGGTGCAAACATGGGCTGCTTCACCACACACTGGATTATACATCCACAAAAACAAGCATACATATAGGGAGTATTAAGTAATGTGCATGGTATGAATAAGGAATTTGGTTTTACAATTAAAACTTAGAACTTACGGTTCTTGCGAACATGCATTTTGGTAGAAACAACAAACTAAATAGCATTAAACGATAGGGAGTATGAGCAAATTAAACAGCAGTTGAGGATAAAGGCTTTAGAAGGACTGACTTACATTAACAGTTAACACCGGCTTTATAATGCCCTTCTCCATGTCAAGGGAAGGATAACTAAAGAATTTCAGCACAAAATCTTCTTCATAAGCATTGCCTGTACTCTACATTTTGTAGAGAGTAATTATAGATATGATAATACTGGAAGGGATAGAGGATAATGAAGGTAAGATGCAGATTGATGCTACATAATCAACTACCAATCCCTGGAAGTACAAGCATTGCAGGACAAAATATACTGACAAGAGCAATGGGCTACACTTCTGCACTGGCATTGTCTGTGTATTATACTTGTTGGTAAGATTAAATATAGATCTGATCTTTTTTAGTAAATGGTGGGCGAGGGAGATAAGATGCAGAATGCTACAAAATGAACAAATCCCTCTTCCCATAAGACAAGAGTGTTTTGAACACTGGTGTACTGTACAAAACGTTCTTATATTATGGGACGGAGGGAGTAGCTATTAATGTAAGTACAGTGATAGACCACGTTCAGTCCTTACAAGAGGACTACAGAGCTAAACCTCTTCAAAAGCATTGGCTTGATTCTAAATTTATGTAAGAGTCCATACGGAGCTTATAATGTCCACCAAATGGACGATTACGAGGATAACATGTGAAGTAATGCTACATAATCAAACAACTATGAAAGTAAGTATGGTCATACAGGGCAAGAGGTACTCATAAGAGCAATGCAGTGTGCAGTATAGTTGTGAGATTCTGTGGTCCCTTGAGAACGAATGTTCTTCTGCTAACAGTTTTCGTACAACTGAGTCATTAAGGCAAATGCAGAAATGTAGTTCAAATTGTGATGTGATATCATAGACAGTACCTTACGCTGCAGTCGAGACCAATGTTAACAAGATTATTCCGGTCACTATCGGATAAATGTAGCACCGGAGACTTTACAGAAATTTCGTTCAGAGGCTTGCCATCGAAGTGCGCTTGCCTCAGGTAGGAACGATACTTCATCAATGAGTTCTTGAAAAGTGCAACCAACCCTTGCTCATCATCACAATCCAGTCTGCTCCTCGCCTATTTAAAAGAATGAAATCTTGTGTCTTCTGTCAGCAGAAACATATGCAGTAATGAGCATGAATAACATTAGTACATTACTTACATGTAAGTTGCGCAGGAAGACTAGAATTTTTTCTATGTCTGCGGTATAATCTTTCCATGAAGGAAAGATGCACAGAATTCCTGACAACAACATAAGCTTCGTCTTCTAAACTGGGAAGAAATGGAACAGGGGTCCTATTTGCTGCAATTGGGGCTCTCTCTGGTTCGAAAAGGGATTTCGGAACTAGATTTGGTGTACTCTATGCTGGAATGGGGGTTTTGCGTCGTACAGCTCGTGCTATGTCAACTGGCATAATCATACTGTTTTCTGTAGTTGGGGTCTGCTGAGTTGGGGCATCAGAAATGACTAGCGTAGTAGGGCTAGAGTCTGCTAGAGTTGGGGTGTTTTGTGGGTCAGGTGATATTGCAACTACACCTAATGGGCTATTTGATTTATCAGGTGCCACTACCTTTTCCAAATACTTTTCTTGTGCTCCTCCACGATCAGCAATCGACATCTTCCTTTTGAACGTCTGATAACAAGAACAACATTTGAATGGATAAATACGGTATGATGCCAGATGGAATATGTACTGAAAATGGATAGGCAGCGCGTATTCACATACACGATGTGTAAACTAAGCTAATGGCAGTTCAACAAAGTAGAAGCAATGCAAAGCATCAGTTGCAAGATATGTGTGAGCAATGTAACCTTGGAAAGTTAGAGCAAGTACCTTGATGGGTGAATAAGATAGGGCATCTTCCTCTAACTCCTCCACTAGGGAGCTACATTGACTTAGGTCTCCCTCTAGCTCAGAATCACTATTAGGTTCATATTCTAAGCATGAATCTATAGGTGGAGAGCTTTTGCATTGCATTGCATCCAGACTTGATTTCAATCCCTTAATGCCAAGTTTGACAGCCATGGCATTGTTCTGCTTTATTCTTTTCATGCGCGCAAGCTCATAATCATTATGATGCTGTTCAGAATCTGAGATTCATGAAAACATAAAAAGTAGTCAGGTTATCTATGGAATGCATTGCGGATTCAACTTGAAGAGTGTCTCCCTATAAACCCTTGCATATGCAAAGTTCACCCCCCAATCGTGTTGACCAGACTACACACAGAAATACAAACCCCTTATGTCTCTATAACAGGTAGGCACACATTTCAAAAATGAAGTAAGAACATTAGAATCATATGAAATTCGTATTTGAACAAATAAACTAAGCAATTATGAGTGGCATAATGTTTAGCTTCAAGGGTGGAGTGTTGGTAGTGCGAGACAAAGCAAATAGGTAGATTGTATTCCATGTAAAAGATCGAAACCTATGTAAAAGCTGGAAATGACACTTTCTTTCTATACAATGCAGTGTTCGTTACCCACACATGATGGAAGAGATCACATAGAGAAATACTATTCACTCATGTCTACGGTTCTAGTATTTAGAAATAGGGTGGTCCACCCTAAAAGGATATTGACAACAAATATGACAAGGCAAGCATAGATGAGTGAATCAATCATTTACTTGTGAGCTTACTAGGACAAGTATGCAGATGTAACTGCAGTAGGAGACCGTCCAAAATCTGAATGAAGAAGTTTGTCTAGCACTTATTGTTTGCAACTAATCGATGTGAATTGGATATTATATCGAATGAGTAAGAAAGACAAGTAAAATTGTCAACAAACCTGGCTTGCAGTAGTAATCTGGGTCAATGCATGTCACTACGACCAACAATCCAAAATGACTAGTGTCTGTTCCGAGGGCCGGAATTTTGAAAACCCTGTGAACTTTAGAGGTACTAAAGATTACCGAAATACATCTGAACCATTAAGTATAGGTAGCACTGAGCACACAACAAACCCTAATGACAGTCCTGCCTAATGAGTAATGAATCAATTAGAAAATGGGTGATGAGGATTGGCAGCTGAGTGTTGAGGACGTATCTCAGGATAAATCGGGTTGGCTTGGTGGGTGCTGCACGCCTGAGCCCTGAATGGACAGGGAAGGTAGGCATGGCGGCGCGCCCGGGCAGCGGTGACGCTGTTGGGTGAGCGGCTCCTGGCCTCCTGTTAGTCTAGCGTCTCCTCCTAGAGTCATGCCGTCCGGGGACGGCAAGTCGCCGGCGATGCAGGCAGCTGGGGGCGAGTAGAGATTGTAAGCGCGCAGCAGAACAGAGGGCAATCAGGTCCTGCGACGACCCAAAATCCCAGGGTGGGCCGGCCCATTGTGGGCACCCTGTAGAGATACACACCCAAGCGGCGAACATGCATTTTCGAAACTAATTTAGGAACATTTAGCTAACCAATTAAACAACTCTGTTTTAATAATATCAGATTCATATTTGAACAACTAAGCTTGTTTAGCTTGATGGGTGGAGCAGTGTTATTATGACACGAGGCACATATTCTGGTCGTATAGTGATCATAAAAGGGGGAAACTCTAAGCATATTTTTTTAGCAAAAGAGGGTTTCCCCTCCAATTTCTATTAAAGAAACCACCACGGAACCAACATGGTCAATTAAACCCTAAGCATGGTCAATTAAACCGTATTATGGCTGTGCCATGGCAGATTTGAAGCTGCAAACCGGAGAAATGATATTTAGCATCCATTCTTTGCTTCAAACTAAGAACTAAATTCTAAGAGCTGAAAAGAAAGTAGAGTAACCAAGTTAAGATCTATTTTCTGGTTCAGATCAAAAAGTTGAGGAGATATGAAGTACCACCTCTCTTGCGGTGTTGTGTAGGCATCGGGGGTGCGATGGCTGTCGGTGGCATTGAAGCAGATCTGCGACGGTAGACAGGTGCATCGGGGGATAAATCCCGTTGTGGTGGAAGATAAGGTCGTGTGAGCGGCCCTGGCAAAGAGGACGACGGCGCCGATGAAGTGAGAGGACGTGATGCAAGGCTATTGGTCCGTCACCATGGATGAGAAACGTCCATCTCTAGCAGTGGACGACATGGTCTTGGTAGGCGCTCCGGCATGGTGGAGGACGGTGGCAATGGATGTGGTGGAGGACGGCGGCGATGGATGGGGTGGCGGACGGAGGCTGGTGTGGGGATGGGGTGTTCTAGCGTGGATGGTGTATGAATGGGAAAAATGGAGGGAGAGGTATGGGGAACCATGTTTTTGGGACGCGCCTATCTGAAATATGGGAAAGTTACGAACTTAGCCCCTGTTTAAAATTTGGACCTCTCGTCAATTGGGGATAGGACGGTAATCTCGCATCTCGCCAATATTTGCCCAGAGCGATTTCGGGCGAGGAGAGGGTGGTTGGCGCCCATGGTTGGCGCCCATGGTGTATGAACAGGGCTGACAGGTAGGGCGGTTGTGTCACGTCTGAGTGAAGTTACAAACCTACCCCTATTGAAAATATTTGCCTACATCGATTTCGGCCGAATCGAGTTTGTTTTGCCACCCATCGTGTATGAATGGGGAATGGAAGGAGAAACAGAGGTCTTTCGGACGAGCTTGAATCAAATGTGTTTTGCCGCCCATGTTTGACGCCCACTGTGTCGGAATGGGCTCAGAGGCGGTCGTGTCACGTCTAATTGAAGTTACTAACCTACCCCTATTTAGAGCAGTGGAAATCGGGCCGATAGATTGTCCGTGTAATGGGTAGACAATAATTTCCATCTACCAAACACTTGGCTTTGGGCAGCCGACGTGGAGTGGACATTTTGCTTCTTTCGAATTTTGGGACAATAAGCCTCCATGTTACCCTGGCAACTAAATTTGAATCCAGTTTGTATTCCTATCTAAATCTTTATAAATCATTCTATGTGCTTTTATATATGTTCAAAAGGACGACAAAGATGTATTCCACTGTCATATATGAATATGGTTTACAAATGCCGATACTCAAATTCAGAAGCTAGAATCCAGTTTAAGGTGAATTCGAATATTTGGAACACTTCATGTCCAACTCAAATGTCACACGCAACATAATGTGTACTCCCATTTATATATGTACACAAGCGATGTATCGAGATTCAAATACTGAGTCAATCAACCAAGAACGTACAGAACTAACAGACATATAAACACTTATAGAGTATATGGATCAATAATATCAACTAACATACATAAGCCAGGCCGCTGAATTTTTTTTTGCTACAAGAGCATCCTTTTTTTAACCAGCATCTTGGCCCTTTCCGATGCGTGCCACTTATGGTCCATCTATACTTCTATTAGTGTTGAATGCACATTTAGCCCGATTGGCATATTTGTAGGTCTGCCATGGCAATCCAAATGAAATGTCTCCGAGTCTTATCAATTAATACAAACTTGTGCCCAAATAAAATTACAAACCCAAAAACAAAAACAAAAAACAATTTTTACATGATCTCTAAAACAAATGGTTTGATTGATTACATGAACAAACAACACAAAGGTTATTCAACGATGGAAAGAACGTTTCACCTATTATTTACCAAGTGGGAATTTAATTTCCTTTTTGCCTTCAGGACCTTAACAATGTGGTCAGTCTCAGCTTGCTTCGTTTTGAAATGCACCAAATATTTAATGGTTGTCTTGAGTACTACTTGTGATTGTGCTGTTTGCTTCCTCAACATGTCAACTTCATCTCTAAGTGCAGAAGCAGAATCTCTTTCTACCACTAGTTTAGCCTCTTGAGCATCAGCAGTTGGCAATTCATAATGCATGATTGGGCCGGTGCCACTGCTGTGGGATGATGCAACGTCCATGGGGACCTCGCTCTTTGATACTGGGCTAACCTGTTTTGCCATTAAAGTTCCGATTGGATTCAGAAAAGTTGAAGTTAGCAAAACATCTCAACTGGGAGTTATAACGGCAAACCAGTTAAACAAACAAGGAATTCAAGAGTTTCAATTGGATGCTGAAAAGTAGTTATTAACATCATTGTAACCCGCTGTTGCAGCAGCAAAGCAGGTAAACAAACAAGTAGATATTTTAAGTTAAGGCAAACAGGTAATTCTTAACAGTAAGTATCAAACACATAGATAGGCGCAGTCTACAATAGGATTAACAGGCTGTGGCATTATGTAATCAGTAGCAAACTAAATTAAGCCAAGCAACATAATTGAACAATTTTACAATAAGTGGCTAACTAAAATTCCTAGAAGCAGGTAACTGAACATACGCTAGTTCTTTGTACAGGCACACTGCAACTTGTTTTTCGCTTACAAGGTTGTACGAAGGAGTCCATGGCATCAATTGCTTGGATACGCAGTCCCAATACTTCTTTCTTCCCACACAGCATTGGTAAGTCGAATGGTTAATCTAGTAAGATGGTGCATCCTTGATATGTTATATGAGGACGTGTAGTCAGACTAGTTGTAGCCACACACATCACACTGGCTTTTACTGTATATTTCATGCGATTACTTTTGGCATATCGAGATCTAAGCAATCTACAATAGGATGAAAAGACTGGCATCCTTCACATTATTGGCGAACTCAGTTCATAGAAACAAGCAATTCAACCATTCTGTGGGTAAATCAAAAGCGCCACTGGAATATTTTTCACTACCCAATCATACACGCAAAAAGGGGCGACGCCACCATAGGGGCTGGTATGGGCGTCCGCCTCAGGTGGCTGGAAAGTGTGCACCTAGTTTGAGTTGTCCAGGTTGGCCCAGGCTAGTTTTGTTCGTCCCAACACACGAGCAGGCAATGTAAAAAATGAATAAAAATGTTTCAATTTGGATGGGCCAATAACATAAGTGCAAGGCAGGCCCTATAGCTGGCTCGCGGCCCCAACAGGCGCCTCCCATATCGATCGATAGCAGGAAAAATCCCAATTCATTTGCTCCAACCTCCAGTCTGGTTCGCTCCTAACCTAGCCGCCGCTGGACGGACCGACACAACACTTCCTCATGCCCTCGTTGGAGGGTGGTTGTCGGGCTTCAAGCGAACGGAAGGACAAGAAGATGAAGATCCAACCCTGGGTGTACCCTGCATGGGAGGTAGCGGCGGCAGCACGGGCATGGCATTAAGCTTGCACAAACGGACAGTTGCAGCTTCCAATAGTAGCATGCGCAACGAGCAGGTACATCACATCCCTGATTATATCTAATTCAACTCTTCAATTTCTGGCCAATATTTAAACCTGACGGTGTTGTAAAACTGCTTGTATGTAGGGAATCTATGAGAAAATGAAACTAATTTCTACTTATTTTATAACTCCCCCAATCAGTACGGAACTGACTGAATATGATGTATCTAATAAAGTTTCCGATGCAAATGGATGCAGCTCTTGAGTGGCAACGGAGCGCTATGATGCGGTGGACGAGACCGTTGGTGAAGCCCCAACGGCCTCGGGGGGCGGAGGTGCAACGATGTGCTCGGTGAAGTAGCCCCGGTGAGCTGGGAGACAGTGTCGGTGAAGCGCACCTGATGCGGTGGAACTCGGTGTCTGTGAGGCATGTCGGTTGTGGCGGCCGACGTTGTCGGTGGACCACCCGGTGTGGTGGACGAGGGCGTAGATGAGGTAGCTCCGATGCGGTGGTGGAGCGCGACCGTCGTCTTCGTCGTTGTTGTCCGGCACAGAGGTAGGGAAAGAGACGAGACGAGGGGTGATTCGAACTTTGCTTGGGTTGGCGGCGAATTAGGGATTTGAGCAATCTGGGCGCGGAAGGGGACGGTGGAGAAGAGAGATTTTGCAGGGTTGGAATTGGGGCCGCCAGATATTTCAATCCAAAACATGGAAGCATGAACTTATTT
>NC_057804.1:297041527-297058947 GCF_018294505.1 Triticum aestivum | reverse complement strand
CAACAGGGGGCTGGCCCACATGTCAGTGACCCAAAGGCAGGTGCCTTTAAGGCACTGAAGCAGCGTCGACCCCGACACGACCTTGGTCTGCCTGGTGCGCCTACATTTGAGAATGCAAACAAATCTTCTTTCATTTGCAAACGAATCTGTATGTATTACCATGCCCGTGTTTTCCTTGCAATAATTAGTCATTCGAAACGAGATACTCCCTTCGTTCACTTTTGTAAGTCGTTTCAGACAACTTAAAATGAACTGTTTTGCACATTGTCTGAAATGTCTTCAAGGTCTTATAAAAGTGAACAGAGGGAGTACTATAAATTAATTAATGAGGAGTTATTTGAAAAAAATCGAAACGGTATCCACGCTAACGTGGATTAGAGTGTGTGTCACATAATTAGTTATGTGAACTAGAGTGTGTGTCACGTAGCGATCTCCAATTCTAACATGGGTTTCGCATTTCATTGTATCCACGCTACTTTTTTAATACAAATTCATATGTCTATGATGAACACCATGGTAGTGAGAAATTTTTTGGATGGATTCAAACATATGACCTACAAAAAAGCACAACAAATTGAGTCAATGTCAACTTTTCGAAACTTAGTATGACACGAATTCGAAATAATTACCCGTATGCATGGTCCTCGGGTCAAATCTTAAAATGTACACCGAATTGAAGCATCGATATTAAGTCTCGTACTATGTACATTCGAATGTTGTTTTTAGCCCCCCCAGCACACATGCTAAATACTTCCTGTATTGGTCAATCTTTCTCTCCTAATCACCTTAGGAAGCTATCGGTTTCCAACACACGTTCATTCTTTCTCTCCATGTTTCGATCTCTAAGTCTCTCAACTACACAACCCTTTTTTCCACTCTGTTACCAAATGTATTTACCTCACACACCCGCCATTGCACCCCATGCCGAGCTCTCTGTCTCTCTCTCTCTCCCCTCTCCCTCTCACCCTCTCGCGCTAAATACATGCATTACCTATCTAGCCCCCAACCTCTCATGCGCACGCATGGATGTTGTATATCTAGGTCACTCCCTCGAGACTGTATCACTCTTTCTTCCGCACGGCGGGCCACACTCGCTCAATCTCGCTCTCTTTATCTGAGTCTCATTTAACCTCGTTTTCTTTCACACACAAATGATATATCTCCTTGTTCGAGCCTCGATTGACACACTCTATACTATCTCACGCAGATTGTCTATCTAGGTCAGTCAATCCAAGCCGCCGTCACTCTTTCGACCTCATGGAGGGCCACGCTCACTCAATCTCTCTCTCTCTCTCTCTCTCTCTCTCTCTCTCTCTCTGTGTGTGTGTGTGTGTATGGCTCGGTTGACCTCGCTCTTTCTCAGACAAAAATGATATATCACCATGTTTGAGCCCAATTCGACCTATTCACATTGTATACTCTCTCATGCACATTGTCTATCTAGGTCACTCTCTCCAACCCGTCTCACTCTTTCGATCGCACGACGACCCTATGTGATCGATTGACCTTGCTTCCTCCCACGCACAAAATATATCTACACGTTTGTGACTGCATCATCTCTCAAGCTCTATCTTACAGCCCTCACCCTTGCCAAAAGCTCAATTGGACAATATCTCTCCAGAGCATATATATATGTTCAATGAATGCCGGACCACACTCACTTTGTCTCTCTATCTATATGTCTCTCAATTCACCTCGCTTTCTCACACTGTATCTTCCACGCACTGAAGCTAGTACCTCTCCATCTCTTGTAAAGCCGGAGCTATTTACATTGCGAGGAGCACTCCAACCTTGGATTAATTTGTGCAGGCATTTATTCCGATCAGTTTAGATTATATTTTCGTAGCATTCGGCCCACAACTACTCCAAACACCGTTGCAACCCCCGCAACTCCCCTAGTTGATTTCCCTCTGGCTCGGTCATCGCTCTCTCGCACGTCCTTTCTCGCCTTCAATGTCGCACCATGGTATTATTGCAAAAAACTATGTTGTTCTCTTTAATTATTATAAATAAGCTACAAAACTACACACCGATAGTCCACTTGGAATGGAACAAATTTCCACCCACAAATTAAAGAGCTACAAACTACACAACGAGGGGCCCACGTGTCATGAAACAAATTTGGACCCATATACAAATTAAAAAAATAAAGACGAGGATCGAACATGCGACCGGGCCTTCAAGCCGCACGTCAATAGGCAACATACGTAGAACAACAATGTTTGTTGTACCCCCCTTTGTTCACATAATGTTTTTATATTACCACAACCTATTTAATGGATAACATGTAATACTATTTTTAATACTATTCACCATCACTTACTGGTGGGTTCCATGTGTGCTCTCTCTCTCTCTCCTCCCCTTCTGCGTTTAGACGCACGGGCAAACACGAAAAACTCGCGGGCGATGTTGCCGTTGACCATATCTGGACGTGTTCACAAGTCACGGCACCAGTTTCACGTACTAGCAGTTAATTTCGAAGTATATTAAGTGCATGCGGATATTAAGTACTAGGATATTATTTGTGTGTTAATATGTGATTAGCACTATTTTTGGCATGAAATTAACTGCACGCTAAACGTGTTGAGCGCTCGACATTGAAGCAGTCTAGGTCGTTGGATGACAAGGAATACATGTGGCTTGATGATGTTTTATATTTAATTTGATACGGCTCTAGCAGAACATTCAATCGATCAAACCATAGATTTCGTTCAGTATGATTCCGACTTTAAATTATACGACGATCAATATAAAATAAATGGAAATGATAAACGTTCGGATTTTAAGCATGGCAATCCAAACGTTTTTCATGGCAAATTTATATTACGTGGCGGTGGCGGGGGCGTCTCACGGTGGGAAGCGGCTCCTCTACCGTGCTCCTTGTGTCGTCGAGCCACTGACCAACGGCGACGGCAACGTCTTGCGCCGTTGTTGGCATACTCCTGGATGTTGGCCTAGCTTCAAGGAAGGCCAAAATCTTCTGAACTTCAGAGGGAGTCAACTGGCGGGAGGAGGCTACTGGCGTTGGTGCAAGGAAGCGGTCGACGGCAGCCATCCATGCCGCTGAGGGGGCACTGGCACCCGCGCGGGGACAGGCGCTGTCAACGGCGCGGCAGAGACATTCGTGTGCACGGGCACCGGCACGGGCACGCACATCAGTGCATGCGCAGGCGCATGCGCTGGCAGGTGCACTGGCACCGGCACGGGCGCGCGCGCCAGTGCACACGCAGGCGCATGCGCTGGCAGGTGGACGGGCACGTGAAAGTCGGCGGGGACCTCGTGGAACCCCGTGGGATCAAGCTCGGCGACAATGTGCGGCTCCCAGCCCACCAATGCCACGGGGATGGGCGTTGGCGCAGTAGGGGCGACGGGAGCGGGGACAGGCGCGGCGTCTTCCCGCAAGGCCAGTTCAAGCTCGTCCCAAAGCGCCTTATGTTCTTGAGACTCCGGTTGTGTGTCTTCCTCAGGAAACTGGAACACTAAGGGCAGTCCATCGTGATGCGGCATGGCGTACGTTTAGGTCGGTCTAGTTGGAGGTAGACGACAGGAGAATCAGAGAGGAAGAGATAAGATTGTAGCGATACCGAGTAGTGCGGGGTTGATTTTAAACCGCGGCGCCGGCGACATTAAAAGTGGGAGCAGTTGGGACAAAGGTGGGTGGCGGAGCCTGGTCAAAGGGCTCGCCTCCCGGTGAGCCTGCACAGCGGTCTGCTCGCACGCCTCCCTGTCAGCCGGCACAGTGGTCTGCTCACATGCCTCCCGTCGACTCACACGCTTGCTCGGACAGCACCTGCCGATGAGAAGCGGGGACTCGTGGCAGCACGTAAACGCCCACGGTTTCAATAGTAAAAGCGTTCACCTTAATGTGACAGGTCTTTGTTCCAAAATACCTTGGCTCTTCATTTGTGCAACTTGTCATAAGCAGCTTGTCTCAAATTGAAGAAAAAACTTACGAAGTAATATTTGTGCCATATCACGTGACCATGCTCAGTTTCAAGAATTTATGCTCGCTTTTGGATTTTCTGAAATTTAAGATCCAGGATTCGAAACAATATCATAACCTGCATCATGCAATAAATTTTCAAGCCGTACATTAGTCCTGTTGTATTTCCTAAGAAAGGATTTGGTCAAACATTTTGCTTAGTTAGACTTCAGACAATTTATATATGCAGAGTAAACGGATAATCCCTCCGTACCAGTGCATTGCCTGATATATTAACTCAAGTACTAGGGACAAACAAACGGGCTCAATTCTGTGCTCATCCTGGTGTAGTAGTAGTAGTACAAGGCAATGCAGTTGACGGGTGACCTCGCCGAGCGGCGACCGAGGGAATTGAACCATGCTTGGCATGGTAGGTAACGTTGTCTAGTTACTAAATCATCCCTCCATTGTTCATCGGTAGTCATTATGGACCGGGGACATGAGGGTAATTTCCTAGGGCTGGAATTCTGGCCGCCAGATATTTCGGGTTGAAACACTGAGGCTCGACTGGTTGGGGTTGCCTAATGTACGTACCACGCACGCCACCGAAGGACACGAGGCCGTTTTTTTAGGATCAACACGAGCCAAGGTCTGGCTGGTACGCAGTTGGGTCCTACCATTCAAAAATACGAAAGGAACCTTTTAAATTGCCGAACGAATCTATGTGTATTATAATACCCGTATTTTCCTTGCAAATACTAATCTCAACGTGGTAATTGATTTATGACGAGTTGTTGAATTAGAGTGAGTTTTTGATATAGTGATCTCAACGTGGATTTCACATTTCATGGTATCCCTAGTAAGTTTTCCAATGCAAATTTAAATTTAAAATATGAACAATATGGAGGTGAGAAAACTTTGTATGTATCAAGCATATGACCACACACACACACACAGAGAGACACACACACACGAACACAACAACAATCCAATAAGTATAGTGCATCTATTTTTCCAAACCATGCATGTATGACACGAATTCAAAAATACTCCTTCTATTCCTAAATATTAGTCTTTTAGAGAGTCAACAAGCGACTACATACGGAGCAAAATGAGTGAATCTAGACTCTAAAATATGTCTATATACATCCGTATGTGCCAGTCCATTTGAAACCTCTAAAAAGACTAATATTTAGGAACGAAGTGAGTAAAATGTAAGACATGCATGGTCCTCAGTTCAATATTTAAAATGAACATGAAACTGAAACATGAATATTCAGTCTAGTACTACAGTACATGCAAATGTTGTGTTTACGTGGAGCTGTGATTGTCGGGGGTCAACCCCTCGACCTTAGATAAAATTGTGGAGCTCTATTTAGGGTTGTTTAGATTATATTTGTCCCCACCCTCCCAACCACCAATTGGTTGTGCACCCCCCACCCCTAGTCCCCGGGAGAATATCATGTGCCCCCATACCTTAGATGCTATATGCCGATACGAGTTGCTTGGAGCTTGTAGATCCGAGATATAGTAGCTCACATGATGTGTCTTAATACTTTTTACAGGAAACCTTGATGAGTTTGATAATTGCACACAATTTGTACAAAAACTACTCAAATGCCCTTGGATCCCATATCCAACGACCTCGAAGCTCGTATCACCGTAGCATCTAAGATGAAGGAGGACATCATATTCTCCTGTATGTAAGAATATCATGTGCTACCACACCTTAGATTCTTTGATGATACAAGCTCTTCGGAGCCGTTGGATTTGTGACCCAACACCTCCTCGGTGGTTCGAATGGTTTTTTGCAGAAAAGCCCCAAAAGAGTTCGGCCACTGCTTACAAGCACAAAGACTGCTCAGATGCCATGATCTCAGATCAAACGACCTCCAAGCTCGTATCACCGTACCATCCAAGCTGCGATAGCACCTTATGTTTTCTCGCATGGGAGAAGATGAGGTGCTCCTGCATCGTAGATTCTATGGTGATATGAGTTCACTGAGATCTAACGGCCCACAGTAGGAGGTTTGAATGTTTTTGCAATATACGGCTGATAGAGTTTGGGAAATGCGCAGAAAGTACAAGTACTACGCATATGCCATCTGATCACTGATCATATGACCTAGATGCGCATATCACCGTAACGGGTAATTAAGATACGGGGAGCACCTAATATGAGCAATGGGGAGCCGTTGGATCGAGATGCAGCGGCACACACGAGGCCTGATTGTTTTATTTGCAAAAAAACCTTTGGAGACTTTGGAAATTGCGCATAATTACAAAGACTACTCCCAAGCCATTGGATCTCACTTCCAATAGTGTAAAAACTCGTATCATCATAGTATCTAAGCTGCGGGGTGGATGTGATATTCTATGCCGCTGTCATTTTTGTTCGTAAACTTGCGAAATACGTGTAACTCGTGCCGTTACTTGTTTGACCGCGCAAAATGTTTGTTCAAAAAAACCATCCTACACTGAAATATCAGAACAACACACGGGGGTCCCACTTGTCATTAATCAAATTTGTAACTAAAACTAACAAATCTGAAAGACGAGATTCGAACTGGCAACCTGGACTACAAAGCATAAGTCGATAGCCTGAAACAACAATGGTTGTTGGCTTTGTCCCATAACTTGATTTTATACAGTACTTGCGTTGAGTAGAGTAGAGGGAGTGCCTCGTCAACACGTGCATGACCGTTGTCTCACTTACTGGTGGGTCCCAGGCTGTGATCTCAATCTCTCTTCTCTCCATTGTCTAACCTTTGCACGGGCACACACGAAGAGCGGCGCTAGCTTGTCGTGGTGTTATTACAACTAAAAAAGCTTGGAAAATAGAAGATTCGCCTAGAACAAGAGACGTTGTGGCTGGTCGAGACAGAGCTAACCACATCTATCATCCGTGCCATGTTTGCATGATGAAGCTGTCTGGCTAGTGGGGTGTTTTCGACCGACTGGCTGGGTCCCGAAGTTGAACCATAGGTACTACGTTTGATACAGTATATTTTTACACACACATTTTTCCTCCGTGCCGAGACGTGGCACACCCTACCGCGCGGTTTCGGGGTCCTCTCGGGTGGTGCACGCATATATTCTTCCTGACGTGGGATGCCCTACCACACGTTTTCTGGGTCCTCCTCGGTCGTAGCGCCGAAGCAAGTAAATGAGTCGTCAAATCATGAAAGACCACCTTTCCCGCCGAGTACATTAGTGAAGCACGGTGGCTAGCTAGTTGGGCTAGTTCGACCGATTAGCTAGGCCGCCGCCACATTTGTTTTTTCACCACTTTTTTATCTACTTACCGGCAGGTAAATTTAAATATCCACCGCGGTGTTGCTCTGGTGTTTGGGTGCGGCAGGATTTTTAATTTTTTGATTGACGGGAGCAGGCGTGACAGGATTTTTAATTTTTTGATTGACGGGAGCAGGCGCGGCAGCAATTAGTCACGATGACTCCGCCTGTAAAACCCACTACTCCCTGATGTGAGAAATCGTCGACTGGTGTTTTACCATCGTGAAAACCAAAAGATTCCCCGCTCCTCGGCTGGCTCCCTCCGCCTTCCCGTAGATTGCATTGCCTTTCAGCCGTTTCGCCCCCTTTGCTTCCTCTCCCCATTGCTCCTACCTGGTGCCATGGCGGCGCAGCAGATCACAGAGTCCGAGGTGAGGCGCCTGACACAAGAGCTCCATGCCAAGGATGCGGAGCTCAGGGCCAAGGACATGGAGCTCCGTGAGGTCAAGCAGGAGAGGAGTGCCATCTCCTCCGTTATGTGTGCGAGTTCACGGAGCTTCAAAAGCGGCGAGCGTCCACCACAAAGATGCTCGAGGCGTCGGCGGCGTTGCTGCAGAAAGCGGGAGATACGATAGGCCATCAGGGGAGCCGACTGGAGCGCAACCGGGCCGATCCTGACGAGGTCCAGGATCGCCTCAGCCACTTGGTGAACCAAGTTGCCACGTACGTGTTGCGGCTGCGTGATGCCTACCGTCGTGCCAGCGCAACGATGCCGGCCGTCGGGCTAAACCCGTTCAACCACCCAGTCGACTTCAATGAGCTGCGGCTTCCTGACCTGGTCTCCTTCTTCACCTATATCTCCGAGGAGCTGAGCTGTCTCCACGCGATGGTGGGGGCTTAGCTGGACAAGGAGGGGTTGCGGGCTGACGTCGCCGTTGCCGGGTAAATCCTTTCAGGGCTCCGTCACCGGAATCCATTCGTGCCATTTGACGCTGTCTTTGACGAGCTAGCTCCCGTTGACCGGGAGCGGGCTCTGCGGGTGGTTGCACCCTGCATCACCAACGTCGTGCGCCTCGAGAAGCAGAGGGACTTCGGTGGTGTTTAAGGCGCCCTCTGCATGGGCATGTCCATGTCTCGGCGCAACATGACCGTTGGATCAAACTCAGACGGTGTAGATCAGTCACTGTAGCACAAAGCGTGCGGGTGTGTTTGGTTGCATTCTCATCTCAATATAGTTGTTTCCTCTTCGTGTATTTTTGTTAACCTTCTAGTGTGGACTCATGCACCCTTCATGCACTCTGCCAAACACCCAAAAGTGGGTCGAGAAAGGAACTTTTGCTCCCATCCCGTGCACCCTTCATACACCCTGCCTAACACTATTCGTGCTTCATATGGTTCATGTTTCGTGGAGTACTGTAGCACCGTACTCTCCGTGCGCTGTAGACCTACTTCTGTTAACATTGATCTCACCATTCATTCTCGTCCGGACAGTCGAAAAAGCGGTACTATGTTACATATAGCAGTAGTTGACATGCGCACAACATCATTTGTTATCATCATATCTTACTACACTAGCAAGAAGATTGTGTAGTACTGACATATGAACCACTGCACATGCCTAGTAGTAGGAGCACTGCGTATGTTCAAGTGGCTGCTGTCTTTCGCACTCCTCCGTCGTAAGAGTGGAAATGCTTGCTGTAATCATTTTTCTCTTCAAAAAACAGTGGACACACTCTAGCGTGCGGATCCTCCTCCAGCCATGCACTAAATTACTCACTTTCGCCGACGTGTGGGACAGCCAGCACCTGGGTCCACCAGCCATGAACTAAATTACTCTGTAGTAGAGTGACAGTAGACTACCCCGATCGAAGTGCCGCAGTAATGCCCAATGAGCCTTCAAATCATAAACCCCCCTCCTTTCCAGCAGTAAGTTGGACGGACGAAGGAACCATCATTTCACTCTTCTCTCTCAGCTTCCTCTCTTGAAGAAAACCCCCACTCGCTTCGCTTCTCCCTCATCTCGTTCCTCCTTTCACTCTTCTCTCTCAGCTTCCTATGTTGGATGGACGCTGGAGCACCGGCCGACATGATGTTTATGGCTCTAGGCAAAACCGTCGAGGCTCATGGTACGAAGAAGCGCAAGCACCCCACCGAGACTACCGCAGACAAGCTCAAAGCCATCGCCCTGTCCAAGCCCCCCTCTCCGGGATCCCTCATTAAGCAAGTCCAGGTAATGTCTCTTGTTGACGATCTTTTTCTCGATCTTGATCGTGTTTTTTCATCTAACACACAGTACTAGTACTGGTAGTACAACTTTCTGGGTGATCTTGCATGTGATTTTAGTGTCCCAAATGACGGTTCTAAATTCCTCTTTTGACCAAAACATGCGAGAGGTTGACACTGATTTCTTATAGATTACTTTCGACTACTCCCTCTGTCCCAAATTTCTTGTCTTAGATTTGTCTAGATACAGATGTATCTATGTATCTAATACTAAAATGTGACTTGATACATCCGTATCTAGACAAATCTAAGACAAGAATTTTGGGACGGAGGAAGTACTTTATGAACATCAATCCTACCTTTGAAGAGGGTATATTTTCCTCAGTAACTTGTGTTATGGATATTGCAAGTAATACCTCTGCTCTCATGCCTTTGAAGACATGTTCTAGTGTCTTTGTTCACTCATTTCGGTGCGTATATGTAGTCATATATGGAGTATAATATCAAAAATCATCTTATATTTTTGAACGGAGGTAGTAATAAAATATGGTTTCTATTTGAATTAGAACCAGGTCCGCGGTGGAGATGAAGTTCTCAAAGTCATGCCGTGTGAACTAGAAGACCTGATGATGAGTTCTTGTCGCCACGTGTCTTGAACTAGTGTTTTCCTGTAGCTTTTTTGTCAGGCGTGTTCTCGTGGTTGTACTTGACCACAACAATTTCCTGGTTGTGCCTTCGATTACGAAGGCTGTGGTTCTTGTAAAGCTTCCCAACAAATCTAATGCGGCCTGTCTTTGTCATCATGTTTATGAGTGGAAAGACCACTTTGTTAGGTTCTCCAAGGTGGACAAGATGGTGATGGTGCATGTAGACATATCTCACGAAGTCCATGGCCTAGTCAGTTATGCTGGGTTCATCCCGTAGGTCGGTGGCAAGAAATAGTCTGCAGAGTTTAGTTAGTGCAACTTTGCTTGTCTATAGTAAGTACTATTGTTCAGTACTTGATTTGTGTTTGTGAACCCTGTATTGTTTATTAGTACTGCCGCTTTTGGTGTGTGGTCAGTCCTGAGAACGGTCTATGTTAATGCCTGTCCACTCAATTTAGTTTGTATATTTTGAAGTATCCAGATCATATTTTTTGTGAGGACGGTTTATCAATTATGGTTACACTCCAATATCTGTATGCATTGCAGGGTTTATCGCACCCACCAGGATTTCCAGTCCCATGGATGTTCGGTCCATACGATTTGTCACGACCTTTGGACTGTCCTGCTTGTGGGAGTAGGCGGGGCCCCTGCATGCCACCCGTAGTTGGACGATCAATCTTCTGTTTAGTACTTCAACATAGTGATTTCTTGGTAAGGATTCACTCATGTCACATCAAGTAAATCTTATTGATTTGTTGTCTAAATCTTATTGATTTAATGTCATGTTTTCTTTCTTTTCCTGCAATTTTACGATGCAACTTTTGCCATGTGACATTCATCACAGAATAAACCGTTTGGTTTGCTCTACGATGTCTATGTTTGCAGGTTTCACTTCTTATGTCGTGTCAGTAACGAAGGCACTGTCCATCTCTTATATTACTGGAAAAAATTGGATCAGTCTGTTGTCTGAGTACAAGCTGAATCCCTATGATGAACTGCAGTTTGGTTTAACAAAAATGCCACAATTAGTCCTTCTCGCGTTTAAAAGAAATGAAGAAAAAAACTGGATCACGGTCACGGATCCTAGTCAAGTTAGAAAGCTGATCATAGCAGACCAGACACGATCGCCGCTATCTCGCACATCGGTACCACCTTTAGTAACAGATCGAGCACCGGCAGTTGCTCTAGCACTGACAGCGGCAGCAGCTCAGTCTGATCTAGCTGAGGATTGGGCACCGACCGCGTCAGCAGATCAGTCTGATCTACCGGAGGATCGGGCACCGACACCGGCACCAGCTCTACAAGGAGCACCATCTCCGGCAGCAGCAGCGGCTTCGACACCTACACCAACACTTGCACTTGCATCTGCTCTGGCCCGTGCAGTTGCACCGGCAACAGACTGGGCTACAGTTCGCACTTCATATACCAAAGTCCTTACAAAAACCGACATGTCCACCTTCTTGGTAAGCATTGGTTGCCCAAGTGCTTCATTCTTTTTTATTTCCATGTTGTTTCACATGGTTCACTGTGTTGATCTAACTGTTTGGGTATGTCTTCTTGTTTGCAAACAGAGAATTCCTATAGCAACGAGGGAGTCGTTCAACAATCCGGGCAACCGCGGCCAAGTTTCTCTTACCATGCGCAACCTTGGTATGAATGAACCTGCTCAATATACCATAAGTACGAAGGATGGTCGCATGATGATTGATTCTAAAGGATGGTCAAGGTTCAAATCTAAATCTTATCTTGCGGTAGGGGATGATGTCAAAATCGAACTTTCTCGGCAAGGAGAGCTGGTCCAAATCAACTTTGAAATTCTTCAGTAGCAGCACGCAACTGCCGAACTGATCTATCCTCCGAGAGATTTTGATGTAATAATCTGGCATGGTGAAACAAGTGTCCTGTATGTATAAGTAGTACGACAATATTATTTATCACATGGTATATCGTTGATAGAATTGCAACTCTGATTGCTGGTTAGGAACTATCGTTTGATTTCATTCCAACAACGACCGTGCTTTATTCAATTTTGTGTATTCGCCTTGCGACAACATCTAAAACCAGCACCGTGCCGATCGCTTGCAATATGTGAAGCGCTGAGTTAGAACACATGGGCCCCCAAACATGCAGGGTCGGCCTGCGGCCCAAAGTCCAGAACCATGAGCCTGTCTGAGTATTATATTCTCAGCTGAACCCCCATAAAAAAACCCTGAACCCCCATAATTCCCGTGCGTTGCAGAGGGAGTATATTTCTCGGCAAGGTGAGCCTGTCTGTGATATAAAAGATTCGTATATTTCTTTACAGAGGAAGTATCTCTCTGTCAAATTATATATTTATGTGTAACTAGTTACTCATGTCTTTCCACTTCCTTTCGCTGATATATGTGGGGAAACCGGCAACGGGGTCCACGTGCCATATGCACAAATTAGTGTGCACAACTTCACGGTAGACACACCCCGGTCATAGCGCCACTATAATGCCCAATGAGCCGTCAAATCACAACCCCCCCTTCCAGCTTTAGCAGTAAGCTGGACAGATGAAGCAGCAATATTTCACTGGGCCTGAATCCCCTTCTCCCTCGTCTGCTTGTTTAGAGAAAACCACCTCTCGGCGATTGCATAGGGTTTTCTCATGGAGAACCAGGTACAAATTCTTCATCCATCCCCGATAAATCCAAGTCCCTTGGTCGCAGGTAATCCTAGGATGGCAGCCGCCACCGTTGACGCATTTTTCTTCCAATTGAATCTAGTGTGTTTCATTTGCAGTGCCCGAAGTGCGAGTACCCTACAGGTTTTCGTGCCCTCGGCGAGACGCCACACTTGTTCCTTCTCATCCTAACACAGGATTTTGAAATGCGCATAGTATGTTCCTAGAATCCTCTTTTCTATCCGGGACGGTGGGTTTTTTTTGAACATGTTGTGTTCTCACATTATTTTTCCTATAGTGTATTATTTGCTATGCCAGAACACATGTACTCAAGATGCTCGGCCTTGCCATAACTGAATACACTAGTTTAATGGTCACAGTGAAGACAAGCCATGGATATAAGTTCCGAGTTGGGTTCATGAACCAAGAAGATCGCTGCTTTTTTTATGGCCGAACTTGGATAAACTTTCTCAAGTGTTACAGACTGAAAGTTGGCGCACGAATGTTGATGGAAATAGCAGAACCTGGTCTCATCTTCACTGCGATCTTCCACTCCCGACGTCGTTCCAATTGTTCATCCATGTTAGTTTTGTATCTGGTTCTTGCTTGTTGCCTCGATTACTTCTTAATCCACCTATTTTGTCCAATTAATCACAATTTAACTTTAGAAGTAGCAACGAATCTCTCACGAAGATGCTACTTCTAACTAATATTTTCTTATAATTGGTGGCACGTGTAGGTTTTTTCAGAGTTAAGCAGTCTGCTTGTTTGTTACTCCATAATAACTCAGCTATTACTGATGGCACTGAAGTTGACTGGATCGACATCCACAAGTTCCTACACTTTATTGATCGTCTTGAGGTCCTTGTGGGGCGTTTCAATGGTGGAAGGCCACGTGGGATATGTGTGCCACTGCTGCACTCGTTGAACAGGTCCAACTGTGTCCAGAAAATTATGGTATGAGCTGTTTTCTGTTATATATGTTGTTCATAAACTATTGCTTATACACAGTTTTACAGCTGTGATCTTCTTGAAACAGAAACTGCCCAGTTCTATTGTTCCTATACAGATGCCTGACCATGGTCGGGTCAGACTTGCGCTTGGTCACAACATGATGTTTATGTCGACCTACTCAATTCCCCTTGGAGGTGAAAATATATTTATTCATGGGTGGTCTCAAATAATGAAGGCCCGTCCATCTTGGAGAATAGGACAGAAGATTATGTTCATGCTTTTCCATGGCTCTAAAGCGAATATCTTGTTTATTGACCACATTGTGAGATGAAGCCGCTTTCAGAAGGTTGTGGATGCGCGGGGTGGTGCCTGTTGTCCTGGGGCTTGGCGGCCTCACCCTTGGTTAACTATAGGCAAAGTAGCACTGTTCGAGGCGTGCTTTGTACGGTTGAACCTGTATAAGTACTCATACTGCTTTCAGCTTTGGTTGTTAAGTTCCCATGCTGGTTTCAGTTAAGGTTGTTAAGTACTCCTGCAACTTTTACAGTCTGTCGTGTTTCTTCAGTCATGTCTTCCTCCAGCCGCCAAAACCAAACCAGTGCCGGCGGGGCCACCTGCTTCCGCCTACTTCCGCCTCCCAAGGCTGGTTGCGCCTCAACGCACGCATCGCCGCCCCACCATCTCCTAAATCATTAACGCCGATGTCCTCCCTGCGCTTTGGTGCGCTCGCTGCGGCACTGCAGTCTTGCATTGTCAACATGGTCAACAAGCAACAGGAATCGGCAGAAGTACGTGGAGAGGATGACAGTAGGGGCCCACCATGTCAGCGTATGGAAAAATAAAATGCTTCCTCCTAGTGTGTTCCTGACATCTGGGACCCACGACATTGTGAGCGTATATAGTCAATAGACAAGAGAATAGCACAAGATCCGCTGACGCCTGGGACGTAGCTTCTCGAGCAGTATTTTTTTGTTATTGTTGAGACGAAACAGGGTTTGAACTGGGCTGTGGCCCGTCTAGCCCAGGCTTATATTTTATGTTCACCATGTGACCAGCCCAGCTATTTTTTCTTTCTGCAAATGAGCCCAGTTTATTTTTTCTGAAGAATATCCAATCTAGGCCTACTTATTTTTCTATGCCCTGATGGGCTGTAACTCTTTCAAGACGCTTGCAGATCTTGAAAGTAATATGAAATGGGTTGTAAATATAAAAACAGATGACAAATTGGCAATTACTTTATAATTTCTGAATTTTTTCACATTTTTAGATTCCTATTTCACTAGGCATTAACCTAATTTAAATATATCTTCAAAGTACTTTAAATCTGGCTCAACATTTCGGTATTGAAAATAGTTTGGAACCCACGGAAATATGCGAAATTGGCCCTGGCCAACCAAAAACAACGACTGCAATAAATTGCATAAGAAGTTGCCATGAGCTATATATAAATTATTAAAAAATAGGGAGTGGTCTGACTTGTGGGCCTGTTTAGTTGACGTGTATGCAAGATTTTTTTAGTTATTATATACGTCAACAAACGATTCTAGCAGACGTAACCGTTGGATGTCAATCCAACGGCCATCGTGTTTCTTCAATCTCTCATCTTCTTGCTCCAGCCACCAAAGCAGTGCCGGCGAGACCACCTGCTCCCACCTCCCGTGGCCGGCTGTGCTGCCGCGCAGGCCTCAGCGCCCCCTACAACTCCCACCGCTGGCCAGGGCATCCCTCTACTCACCCACGACCCCTGTTATTCTGCGGTGACGGCAGCCTCACACCGCAACCGAACCGGTGAACCCTCGTACTCCTCTCTACGCGGGCTTCCACTGCCGCGTCTTCCCCGGCTCCGCGTCGTCCCCTTCCTAGGCCTCGCCGTCGTCCACCACCGTGGTGCTCTTGGCGTAGCGTGGTCAATGTGGTCAACGACCGACTTCCATCGGAATAGTACTGTACGTGGAGAGGCTGACAGCTAGGTCCATGACAGCCGCAAGGAAGTGCCTCCTTATTACGCGGAACATAATTATTCCTCCACCTGACAGCAGGGACCCTCCGGATGGGCCACCAGTATTTCGGGAAAAAAACGTTTCCCCCAGACTACTAGGACCCATCGGACGGGCCACCATATTTCAAAAAAAAACGTTCCCCCCGCTCTCAACTCGGACCCACCGGAAGTGCCTCCTTATTACGCACAAAAAAATGAATACCCCCCTGCTAGCTGGGACCCACCTTGGTGGGAGGCTGACTTGTGGGCCCACTAAGTTGACTGGGACGGAGGCCTTTGTCAACTTTAGTCAATATATGAATGATTCTAGCTCTACTGACCGTACAATGTCCATCCAACGACCGTAGTGCTTCTTCAACCTCTGGTCTTTTTGCTCCAGCCGCCCAAAGCAGCGCCGGTCGTGCCGCATGCTCCTGCCACCCATGGCTAGCTGTGATGCCGCAGAGGCCTCACCGCCCCTACTACTCCCACCGCTGGCCAGGCCATCCCTCTACTCACCCACAACCCCTGTTATTCTGCGGCGATGGCAGCCTCACACCGCAGCCGAACGAGTGAACCCTCATACTCCTCTACGCGTGGGCATCCACTACTGCGTCTTCCCCGGCTTCATGTCGTCCCCTTCCTAGCCTCGCCGTCGTCCACCGTCCTAGTGCTCTCGGCGCGGCGTGGTCAACATGGTCAAGGAACGACTTCCATTAGACGTGGACTGTACGTGGAGAGGCTGACAGCTGGGTCCACGGCCGCAGCAAGGAAGTGCCTCCTTATTATGCGGAAAATAATGATTCCTCCACCTGACAGCAGGGACCCACCGGATGGGCCACCGTATTTTGCGAAAAAACTGTTTACCCCTGACTGCTGGGACCCACCAGCTACACCTTCAAACGCAAGGAAGTGCGTCCGGGCAAAAAAAATAATTTGCCCCCCTGACTGCTGGGACCCACCAGCTACATCTTCGGACGCAAGGAAGTGCCTGACAGTCGGGACCCACCTGGTCGAAGCGTACGTAGCGTTGTCATTCTGGTCGCGAACGTGTACGTACATATATACTAGTCGATGTAGAGGCGCGCACGTGTCGTAGTAGAGGCGCGTACGTGTCATAGTAGAGGCGCGCACGTAGCATGTACACGTACGTACAACGGCCAATGTGCAAGAAAGAAAATACGGCAACGTATGTGTACATACGGGTGGGGTCTCGAACGCCTACTCGCGCATACGTACGGCCAGGGCTCGTGTACATGGCTGGGTCGGAATGGAGAAACAGCGTCATTGTCGCGTTCATGGGGAGCCAACCGGCTAGGTCGGAACAGAATGCATCGTCGTGTTCATCGGGACGGCTTGGACGGAACAGGCGATGGAAACGAGGCCTGGCGTACCGTAGTATGGAGGAAACGCCCTTGTGTTCAACCGGCCACGTTCGAAATGGGATCCTGTTCATCGGGAGGGGTGTGGCGTACCGCAAAACGGAGGAAACCGACCTCCTACGGTCGAAACGGGGGTCCTGTTGATCGGGAGGGGTGTGGCATACCGCAAAACGGACGAAACGGACTTGTGTTGGAGCGCTATGGTCGAAACGGGGGTCCTGTTCATTGGGAGGGGTGTGGCGTACCACAAAACGGGACTCCACGGGATACTGTTCATCTCCACCGTCGACCTCCTCCAGCCTCCACGGGCTACCGTCGACCTCCTCCAGCCTCCACGGGCTACCGTTGACCTCCTCCAGCCTCCACGGGCTCCTGTTCATCCAGCCTCCACCGCGCGCTACTCCACCGGCTACTTTTCAACCACCCCTCCACG
>NC_057804.1:297020659-297041101 GCF_018294505.1 Triticum aestivum | reverse complement strand
TCACTGTTCATCCAGAGAGGCAACATCGATCGGCTTCAGTTAGCAGCAGTAGCGAAGGAATCGCTCGATCGGGTTCAGTTAACAGCCATCGATCGATCGCTCGGGTTCAGTAACGCGTAGCCTGCAGTGCTATCCCTCGGATTTAGTTAGAGCCCAACGCCTCGCTCGGCCCCCGACAACCCACCGTAACCGGGAACTCCCCGAAATTTTCCTCGCCCTCGCTTCTACCCTGGTTTTTTCCTTCATGGACGGCCCAAAGAATGTCATGCAGCCTCGTCTCCGGCCCGCCCAGGACGAAAAGCCCATTTTATGTCATGATTTTTTGTCATAGAAGTAGGAGCCCACCACATCTATGATGATATCGGGTTTTGTCACAATTATCGTCATAGAAGTGTCATTTGTATGATAGAAAAAAATTCATTTGGCCCAAAATGTCACGGATGTGTCTTTTTTTTGTAGTGCAGGTATCTACTCGCCTCTGGCCCACCAGAGTTAGTTATATTTTGTCTTACAACATCCGCAGGCAGTTTTTCACTGAATCAAACACACATCCCAGTTCTATTTTCCTCTTGAAACACATGTCCTACATCCATTTTCTAATCTCTATCTATAGTTTTACTAGTTCGTATACATGTATCATTATATTGAAAATACATAAAATTCCCTTTTCATATTTACATCCTTATTTTTGTTGTTCTTTTCCCTCCCAGCGCTGATTTTTTTACCACTGGTTTTCCCTTATACCAACTCAATTGTCCCACATCTTATTTTCTTACAAAAATAAAACGATTTTTTTGGCAAATCAATAAGTTCTTAAAACATGTTTATCATTTCGGGATTACAATAGTTCAAACTCCACCGAAATATGCAAAATAAGGTTGAACTTTTTGACCGTGGTCCTGGGCAGAAAATGGGCTGTAATAAATTACTTAAGAATTAGCAAATGGGCTGCAAATTATTAAAAAATAGCAAATGGGCTCTATGTTGTCTGTCACAGATTTGGAGGCGTACTTGTGGGCCTACTAAGTCCATGCGTACACAAGGTTTCCCAAAAAAGAAACTTAGTCAACAATCGACTCTACCAGCGCCAGACCATTAGATGTCAATCTAACGGCAATCGTGCTTCTTCAGTCTCTGATCTTCCTGCGCCAACCGCCCAAACCAGCGCCGTTGGAACCGCCAACTCCCGCCTCCCATGACCGGCTGTGCTGCCGGGCAGGCCTCACGGCCCCATCATACTCGCATCCCTAGCATGTCTACCCCTCTACTCACCCACACCTCCTGTTATTTTCCGGCGACGGCAGCCGAACTAGTCAACCCTCATACTCTCCACCGCGTGGACAGCCATTGCCGTGTCTTCCCCCGCTCCGTGTTGTTCCCTTTGTAGGCCTCGCCATTGTCCACCGCCCTAGTGCTCCCGGCGCGGCGTGGTCAACGTGGTCAACGAACGACATCCATCGGAAGTGGACTGTACATGGAGAGGCTGACAGCTGGGTTCAATTACCCCTCGCGGCTGATATGTCCATTTTGTGTCATGCCTTTATATCGATATTTATTGCATTATGGGCTGTTATTACACATTATATCACAATACGTATGCCTTTCCTCTCTTATGTTACAAGGTTTACATGAAGAGGGAGAATGCCGCCAGCTGGAATTCTGGGCTGGAAAAGGAGCGAATATTAGAGACCTATTCTGTACAACTCCAAAAGTCTTGAAACTCCATGAAAATCAGTTTTGGAAATATATTAAAAATATTGGGCGAAGAAAGCACCAAAGGGGGGCCACCCATTGTCCACGAGGGTGGAGGGCGCGCCCTACCCCCCTGGGTGCGCCCCCAGCCTCGTGGGCCACCAGGCAGCCCCCCAATGCCCATCTTCTGGTATATGGTGTATTTTTCCCTGAAAAAATGATAAAGAAGATTTAGGGACGAAGCGCTGCCGTCTCAAGGCGGAACCAATCTAGGGCTCCGGCGGAGCTGTTTCGCCGGGGAAACATCCCTCCGGGAGGGGTAAATCGTCGCCATCGTCATCACCATCGATCCTCTCATCGAGAGGTCCATGAACATCTTCACCAACACCATCTCCTCTCAAACCCTAGTTCATCTCTTGTATCCGATCTTTGTCTCAAAACCTCAGATTGGTAGTTGTGGGTTGCTAGTAGTGTTGATTACTCCATGTAGTTGATGCTAGTTGGTATATTCGATGGAAGATCATATGTTCAGATCCTTTATGCACATTAATACCCCTCTGATTATGAACATGAATATGATTTGTGAGTAGTTACGTTTGTTCCTGAGGACATGGCAGAAGTCTTGTTATAAGTAGTCATGTGAATTTGGTATTCGTTCGATATTTTGATGAGATGTATGTTGTCTTTCCTCTAGTGGTGTTATGTGAACGTCGACTACATGACACTTCACCATTGTTTGGGCCTAGGGGAAGGTATTGGTAAGTAATAAGTAGATGATGGGATGCTAGAGTGACAGAAGCTTAAACCCTAGTTTACGTGTTGCTTCATAACGGGCTAATTTGGATCCATATGTTTCATGCTATGGTTAGGTTTGCCTTAATTATTCTTTCATAGTTGAGGATGCTTGCGAGAGGGGTTAATCATAAGTGGGATGCTTGTCCAAGGAAGATCAGTACCCAAGCACCGGTCCACCCACATATCAAATTATCAAAGTACCGAACGTGAATCATATGAGCATGATGAAAACTAGCTTGACGATAATTCCCATGTGTCCTCGGGGGCGCTTTGCTTTGTATAAGTGTTTGTCCAGGCTTGTACTTTGCTAAAAAAAGGATTGGGCCACCTTGCTGCACCTTGTTACTTTTGTTACTTGTCACCCCTTACGAACTATCTTATCACAAAACTATCTGTTACTGATAATTTCAGTGCTTGTAGGGAATACCTTGCTGAAAACCGCTTGTCATTTCCTTCTGCTCCTCGTTGGGTTTGACACTCTTACTTATCAAAAGGACTACGATAGATCCCCTATACTTGTGGGTCATCAAGACTCTTTTCTGGCGCCGTTGCCGGGGAGTGAAGCGCCTTTGGTAGGTGGAATTTGGTAAGGAAAAATTTATATAGTGTGCTGAAATTTACTGTCACTTGTTACTATGGAAAATAATCCTTTGAGGGGCTTGTTTGGGGTATCTTCACCCCGACCAGTAGAGCAAAGAGTTGCTCCTCAACCTACTGAACCTACTAAAATTTTTTACTTTGAAATTCCTTCGGGTATGATAGAGAAACTGCTAGCTAATCCTTTTATAGGAGATGGGACATTACATCCCGAAATGCACCTAATCTATGTGGATGAAGTTTGTAGATTATTTAAGCTTGCAGGTATGCCCGAGGATGTTATCAATAAGAAGGTCTTCCCTTTATCTTTTAAGGGAAAGGCATTGACATGGTTTAGGCTATGTGAGGATATTGGATCATGGAACTACAACCGATTAAAATTGGAACTTCATCAAAAGTTTTATCCTATCCATCTGGTTCATCGTGATCGTAATTATATATATAATTTTTGGATTCACAAAGGAGAAAGTATCGCTCAAGCTTGGGGGAGGCGTAAGTCAATGTTATATTCATGCCCAATCATGAGCTCTCAAGAGAAGTTATTATTCAAAAAATTTATGATCGGCTTTCTCTCAATAATCGCTCCATGCTTGATACTTCTTGTACTGGGTTTTTTATGAGAAGACTATTAAATTCAGATTGGATTTATTGGAAAGAATTAAATGCAACTCTGAAGATTGGGAACTCGATGAAGGTAAGGAGTCAGGTATAAAGGCTAAGTTTGATTGTGTTAAATCTTTTATGTATACCGAAGCTTTTCGTGGATTTAGCACTAAATATGGACTTGACTCTGAGATAGCAGCTTCTTTCTGTGAATCATTTGCTACTCATGTTGATCTCCCTAAGGATAAGTGGTTTAAATATCATCCTCCCATTGAAGTAAAAGTAATAGAACCTATTAAAGTTGAAGAAAAGACTATCACTTATAATGTTGATCCTATTGTTCCTACCGCTTATATTGAGAAACCACCTTTCCCTGTTAGAATAAAGGATCATGCTAAAGCTTCAACTGTGGTTCGTAAGAGTAATGCTAGAACACCTACACCCCCTGAGCAAATTAAAGTTGAACCTATTATTGCTATGGTTAAGAATCTCTTGGTCGATAATATTGATGGGCTTGTTATTTACTTCTGTGATGAAGCTGCTAGAATTGCTAGACCCAATACTAAAGGTAAACATAGACCTGTTGTTGGCATGCCTATTGTTTCTGTTAAAATAGGAGATCATTGTTATCATGGCTTATGTGATATGGCTGGCAGTGCGAGTGCAATACCTCATTCCTTATACGAATAAATTATGCATGATATCGAACCCGCTGAAATAGAAGGTATTGATGTCACTATTAAGCTTGCCAATAGAGATACTATTTCACCAGTTGGGATTGTTAGAGATGTTGAAGTCTTGTGTGGTAAAATGAAATATCCTACTGATTTTCTTGTTCTTGGTTCCTCACGACTTTTGTCCCATTATATTTGGTAGATCCTTCTTGAATACTATTAATGCCAAGATAGACTGCGAAAACGATATTGTTACTGTTGGTTTAGGGGATATGTCTCATGATTTTTATTTTGCTAAATTCTGTAGACAACCCCATGATAAAGAATTGCCTAGTAAAGATGAAATTATTGGTCTTGCTTCTATTGTCGTGCCTCCTAATGATCCTTTAGAACAATATTTGCTTGACCATGAAAATGATATGTTTATGAATGAAAGAAGGGAAATAGATGAAGTATTATTTAAACAGGGACCTATATTGAAACACAACTTGCCTGTTGAAATCCTAGGGGATCCTCCTCCACCCAAGGGTGATCCCGTGTTTGAGCTTAAACCTTTACCTGATACTCTTGAATAAGCTTATCTTGATGAAAATAAAATATATCATGTTATTATTAGTGCTAACCTTTCAGAGCATGAAGAAGAGAAATTATTGAAAAATCTGAAGAAGCATCATGCTGCTATTGGATATACTCTTGATGATCTTAAGGGCGTTAGTCCCACTCTATGCCAGCACAAAATAAAATTGGAGAAAGATTCTAAACCAGTTGTTGATCACCAACGATGGTTAAATCATATGATGAAAGAAGTGGTGATAAATGAAATACTGAAGCTTCTGGAGGCAGGTATAATTTATCTTGTCGCTGATAGTCAGTGGGTAAGTCCTGCCCATTGTGTCCCTAAGAACGGAGGTATTACTGTTGTTCCTAATGATAAGGATGAACTGATCCCAGAAAGAATTGTTACAGTTTATAGAATGGTAATTGATTTCGCAAATTAAATAAAGCTACTAGAAAAGATCATTACCCTCTACCTTTTATTGGTCAAATGCTAGAAAGATTATCCAAACATACACATTTTTTCTTTCTAGATGGTTATTCTAGTTTCTCTCAAATACCTGTGTCAAAAGAGGATCAGGATAAGTCACTTTTACTTGCCCTTTTGGTACCTCTGCTTATAGACGTATGCCTTTCGGTTTATGTAATGCACCTGCTACCTTTCAAAGATGTATGACTGCTATATTCTCTGATTTTTGCGAAAATATTGTTGAGGTTTTCATGGATGATTTCTCTGTGTATGGAACTTCTTTTGATGATTGCTTAAGCAACCCTGATCGAGTCTTGTAGAGATGTGAAGAAACTAATCTTGTCTTGAATTGGCAGAACTGCCACTTTATGGTTAATGAAGGTATTGTCTTGGGGCATAAAATTTCTGAAAGAGGTATTAAAGTTGATAAAGATAAAGTTGATGCTATTGAAAAGATGTTGTGTCCCAAGGACATCAAAGGTATAAGAATTTTCCTTGGTCATGCCGGTTTTTATAGGAGGTTCATTAAAGACTTCTCAAAAATTTCTAGGCCTCTGACTAATATCTTACAAAAATATGTTCCTTTTGTTTTTGATGATGATTGTGTAGAAGCATTTGAAATACTTAAGAAAGCCTTGATTTATGCACCTATTGTTCAGCCACCTGATTGGAATTTACCCTTTGAAATTATGTGTGATGCTAGTGATTATGTTGTAGGTTCTGTTCTAGGACAAAGAGTTGATAAGAAATTAAATGTTATCCAATATGCTAGTAAAACCCTAGACAGTGCCCAGAGAAATTATGCTACTACTAAAAAAGAATTTTTAGCAGTTGTATTTGCTTGTGATAAGTTCAGACCTTATATTGTTGATTCCAAAGTAATTGTTCACACTGATCATGCTGCTATTAAATATATTATGGAAAATAAAGATGCTAAACCTAGACTTATTAGATGGGTTCTCTTGCTACAAGAATTTGATTTGCATATTATTGATAGAAAGGGAGCTGAGAACCCCGTTGTAGACAACTTGTCCAGGGTAGAAAATGTTCTTGATGACCCACTACCTATTGATGATAGCTTTCCTAATGAACAATTAGTTGTCATAAATGCTTCTCATACTGATCCATGGTATGCTGATTATGCTAATTACATTGTTGCTAAATTTATACCACCCAGTTTCACATACAAGCAAAAGAAAAAGTTTTTCTATGATTTAAGACATTACTTCTGGGATGACCCACACCTTTCTAAAGAAGGAGTAGATGGTGTTACTAGACATTCTGTACCTGAACATGAACAAGAACAGATCCTATGCAAGTGTCACTCTGAGGCATAGGGAGAGCACCACGCTGGAGATAGAACTGCACATAAGGTATTGCAATCCGGTTTTTATTGGCCTATGATACGTCTCCAACGTATCTATAATTTTTGATTGTTCCATGCTATTATATTACCCCTTTTGGATGTTTATGGGCTTAATTTTACACATTTATATCATTGTTTGGACTAACCTACTAACCGGAGGCCCAGCCCGTATTGCTGTTTTTTTGCCTATTTTAGTAGTTCGAAGAAAAGGAATATCAAACGGAGTCCAAACGGAATGAAACCTTCAGGAGCGTGATTTTTGGAACGAACGTGATCCAGAGGACTTGGAGTGCAAGTCAAGAAGCAGCCGAGGCAGCGACGAGAGGGTAGGACGCCCCCTCCCTATAGGGCGCGCCCCCTGTCTCATGGGCCCCTCGGGCGGCCACTGACGTACTTCTTCCTCCTATATAAGCCTACGTACCCCGAAAACATCCATGGAGCCAACGAAACACAATTTCCACCATCGTAACCTTCTGTATCCGCGAGATCCCATCTTGGAGCCTTCGTCGGTGCTCCGCCGGAGGGGGAATCGACCACGGAGGGCTTCTACATCAATACCATATCCCCTCCGATGAGTTGTGAGTAGTTACCATAGACCTTCGGGTCCATAGTTATTAGCTAGATGGCTTCTTCTCTCTTTTTGGATCTCAATACAATGTCGCCCCTCTCTTGTGGAGATCTATTCAATGTAAACTCTTTTTGCGGTGTGTTTGTCGAGATCCGATGAATTGTGGGTTTATGAATTCTTTTATGTATTTGAATCTCCTTTGAATTGTTTTATGTATGATTGAGTTATCTTTGCAAGAATTATCAGTTTGGTTTGGCCTACTAGATTGATCTTTCTTGCCATGGGAGATGTGCTTAGCTTTGGGTTCAATCTTGCGGTGTCCTTACCCAGTGACAGAAAGGGTTGCAAGGCACGTATTGTATTGTTGCCATCGAGGATAAAAAGATGGGTTTTATATCATATTGCATGAGTTTATCCCTCTACATCATTTCATCTTGCTTAATGCGTTACTCTGTTCTTTATGAACTTAATACTCTAGATGCAGGCAGGAGTCGATCGATGTGTGGAGTAATAGTAGTAGATGCAGGCAGGAGTCGGTCTACTTGTTGCGGACGTGATGCCTATATACATGATCATGCCTAGATAATCTCATAATTATTCGCTTTTCTATAAATTGCTCGACAGTAATTTGTTCACCCATCGTAATACTTATGCTATCTTGAGAGAAGCCTCTAGTGAAACCTATGGCCCCCAGGTCTATCTCTTATCATATTTGCTTCCAATCTACTTTTGTTTGCATCTTTACTTTTTGCATCTATATTATAAAATACCAAAAATATATTTATCTTATCATACTATCTCTATTAGATCTCACTTTCACAAGTGGCCATGAAGGGATTGACAACCCCTTTATTGCGTTGGTTGCGAGTTCTTTGTTTGTTTGTGTAGGTGCGTGGGACTTTTGAGGAGCCTCCTACTGGATTGATATCTTGCTTCTCAAAAACTGAGGGAAATACTTACGCTACTATTGCTGCATCATCCTTTCCTCTTCAAGGAAAACCAACGCAAGCTCAAGACGTAGCAGCCTACTCTTTTCAAAGATGCCCATAAGTTTGTCTTGTCTTGTGATGAATGTCACAGAATTGGTAATATTAGTAGACATCAAGAAATGCCTATGAACTATTCACTTGTTATTGAACCATTTGATGTTTGGGGCTTTGGTTATATGGGACCTTTTCCTTCCTCTAATGGGTATACACATATTTTAGTTGTCGTTGATTACGTTACTAAGTGGGTAGAACCTATTCCAACTAGTAGTGTTGATCATAACACTTCTATTAAGATGCTTAAAGAAGTTATTTTTCTCAGGTTTGGAGTCCCTAGATACTTAATGACTGAAGGTGGTTCACATTTTATTCATGGTGCTTTTCGTAAAATGCTTGCTAAGTATGATGTTAATATAGAATTGCATCTCCATACCATCCACAATCTAGTTGTCAAGTAGAATTGATTAATAGAGAGATCAAATTAATTTTGCAAAATACTGTTAATAGATATAGAAAGAATTGCTCCAAGAAACTTGATGATGCATTATGGGCCTATAGAACTGCATATAAGAATCCTATGGGTATGTCTCCGTATAAATGGTTTATGGAAAAGCATGTCACTTACCTCTCGAACTAGAACATAAGGCATATTGGGCTATTAAAGAGCTCAATTATGATTTCAAACTTGCCGATGAGAAGAGGCTATTTGACATTAGCTCACTTGATGAATGGAGAACCCAGGCCTATGAGAACTCCAAACTGTTTAAATAAAAAGTTAAAAGATGGCATGACAAAAGGATACAAATGCGTGAGATTAATGTAGGTGATTATGTTTCGCTATACAACTCTTGTTTAAGATTTTTTGCAGGAAAACTTCTCTCTAAATGGAAGGTCCTTACGTTATGGAGGAGGTCTATCGTTCCGGTGCCATAAAAATCAACAACACCGAAGGCATAAATCCGAAGGTGGTTAACAGTCAAAGAATCAAACATTATATCTCAGGTAATCCCATAAATGTTGAAACCAATGTTATTGACACTGTAACCCAGGAGGAGTACATGAGGTACACTTTCCAGAATGTTTTAGACTCCAAAAAGGAATAGGTATGTGGTACGGTAAGTAAACCGACTCCAAAACAATTCTAATAGCAATTTTTCTTTGTTTTGGAATATTCAAAAAATTAGGAAAATAATAAGTAGTCCGAAAGGGACACGAGGCATCCACGAGGGTGGAGGGCGGGCCCTACCCACCTGGGTGCGCCCCCTGCCTCGTGGACACCTCGTGTGCCGTCCGGACTTTGTTATCTTGCACGACACTTCTTTTGGTCGGTAAAAAATCATTAGATAATCTCCCGAAGGTTTTGACCACCGTACCACGACAAAATCCTCTGCTTTTGTTTTGAGCTATTTTTCTGACAGATCTAGATCTCCATGACGTCTTCAAGCGCCCCCAAGGACAAGTTTTTCGAGAAGGTCATCAACCCCTACCTCGCGGAGGTGTTGCAACACCCTCAAACCATTGAGATGCGTGATGGGGTGCTGCACATCCGCGATGTTGAGGGGCCAAGGAGGACCAGAAGCATGGAGACAAGACTCGAAGCAATGGAGCAACAGGTTTTCAAGTGCCAAGGGATGGTGGAATGCGGAATCAACGCCAACCACATGATGATCGCGGAGTTCACCAACAACCACAAGCTGGATGCCAAGAACATTGGGGAGATCATCTTCAAGCTTCACGAGAAAATCGAGCACATCCAAGCCCAGATCTATGACCTGCAAAACCAAAACTGTGAGTATGCATATAGATTCAAGAGGATCAGTTTGGCTGCAGATTTGAGGATCCCGGAGACTCGATCATCCTTCTACGATGGTGATCCTATGCCTTGGAAGATGGACGACAAGCCTACATCATCAACAACTCCATCATCACCACCTCCGAAGAAAGAGACATAAACACATGGGTATGGGCACTCCCCTTGGCAACTGCCAAGCTTGGGGGAGGTGCCCCGGTATCGTATCACCATCACACTTCTATCTTTACCGTTTCTCTTAGTTCGGTCCTTTTGGCTATATCTTGATCTAGTATAATAAAGTTTAGTATGATATAGCTTTCAGTTTTTGTGTTGATCCATATCTATGTAATCGAGTCTATGAGCTATATATAATAAAGATTAGTTATGAGTCAAGGGCTTGGATATATTACTATGATCTTGAGGGAATAAAAGAAAGAATAAAAAGAAATAAAAAGATCATATTGATCTTGTGGAGAGTGATGACTTCACATACAAAGAGTATGATGAATAAAAGTTGTTGAGAATTGACAAACATAGTTTTGGTCATCGTTGCAATTAATAGGAAGTAATAAAGAAAGAGAGGTTTTCACGTATAAATATACTATCTTGGACATCTTTTATGATTGTGAGCACTCATTAAAATATGACATGCTAAAAAGTTGATGTTGGACAAGGAAGACAACGTAATGGGTTATGTTTTCTTATATCCAAAATAAATTATATTGTCATGGATCATCCAACATGTTGAGCTTGCCTTTCCTCCTCATGCTAGCCAAATTCTTTGTACCAAGTAGAGATACTACTTGTGCTTCCAAACATCCCTAAACCCAGTTTTGCCATGAGAGTCCACCATATCTGCCTATGGATTGAGTAAGATCCTTTAAGTAAGTTGTCATTGTTGCAAGCAATAAAAATTGCTCTCTAAATATGTAGATCTATTAGTGTGGAGAAAATAAGCTTTATACGAGCTTGTGATATGGAAGAAATAAAAGTGACAGACTGCATAATAAAGGTCCCTATCACAAGTGGTAATATAAAGTGACGTTCTTTTGCATTAAGATATTGTGCATCCAACCATAAAAGCACATGACAACCTCTACTTCCGTCTGTGAAGGGCCTATCTTTTATTTTTGTCTTCTACCTTATACAAGAGACATGGTGATCTTCGCCTTTTCTTTTTATACTTTATCCTTTGGCAAGCACTATGTGTTAGGAAGATCCTGATATATATCCAATTGGATGTGGGTTTTCATAAAGCATTATTGTTGACATTACCCTTGAGGTAAAAGGTTGGGAGGAAAAACTATAAGCCCCTATCTTTCTCTGTGTCCGATTGAAACTTCATACCCATAAGTATTGCGTGAGTGTTAGCAATTGTAAATACTAAATGATAGTTGAGTATGTGGACTTGCTGAAAAGCTCTTATATTGACTCTTTCCCATGTTATGATAAATTGCAATTGCTTCGATGACTGAGATTCTAGTTTGCTAGTTTTCAATGAAGTTTTTGATTCATACTTTACACTGTGAATAGATTGTTACTTTAGCATAAGAAATCATATGGAAATATATATGCTACTGTTCTAAGAATGATCATGATGCCCTCATGTCCATATTATTTTATGGACACCTCTATCTCTAAACACGTGGACATAATTTTCGATTTCGGCTTTCGCTTGAGGACAAGCGAGGTCGAAGCTTGTGGGAGTTGATACGTCCATTTTGCATCATGCTTTTTTATCGATATTTATTGCATTATGGGTTGTTACTACACATTATGTCACAATACTTATGCCTTTTCTCTCTTATTTTACAAGGTTTACATGAAGAGGGATAATGCCGGCAGCAGGAATTCTGGGCTGGAAAAGGAGCAAATATTAGAGACCTATTCTGCATAACTCCAAAAGTCCTGAAACTCCACAAAAGTCAATTTTGGAATATATTAAAAATATTGGGCGAATAAAGCACCATAGGGGGGCCACCCACTGTCCACGAGGGTGGAGGGCGCGCCCCCTGCCTCGTGGGCCACCTGGCAGCCCCCCGATGCCCATCTTCTGGTATATGGTGACATTTGCCCCGAAAAAAATCATAAGGAAGCTTTCGGGACGAAGCGCCTCCGTCTCGAGGCGGAACCAGTCTAGGGCTCC
Source organism: Triticum aestivum (assembly GCF_018294505.1). Lineage (NCBI taxonomy): Eukaryota > Viridiplantae > Streptophyta > Magnoliopsida > Poales > Poaceae > Triticum > Triticum aestivum. The sequence goes on along the minus strand of NC_057804.1, from coordinate 297,028,858 downwards.
GCCGGGAGGGGGAAATCGTCGCCACCATCGATCCTCTCGTCGAGAGGGGGTCAGTCTCCATCAACATCTTCACTAGCACCATCTCCTCTCAAACCTTAGTTCATCTCTTGTATCCGATCTTTGTTTCAAAACCTCAGATTGGTACCTGTGGGTTGCTAGTAGTGTTGATTACTCCTTGTAGTGATGCTAGTTGGTTTATCCGATGGAAGATCATATGTTCAGATCCTTTATGCACATTAATACCCCTCTGATTATGAACATGAATATGATTTGTGAGTAGTTACGTTTGTTCCTGAGGACATGGGAGAAGTCTTGTTATAAGTAGTCATATGAATTTTGTATTCGGTCAATATTTTGATGAGATGTATGTTGTCTTTCCTCTAGTGGTGTTATGTGAACGTCGACTACATGACACTTCACCATTGTTTGGGCCTAGGGAAAGGCATTGGGAAGTAATAAGTAGATGATGGGTTGCTAGAGTGATAGAAGCTTAAACCCTAGTTGATGCGTTGCTTCGTAAGGCGCTGATTTGGATCCATATGTTTCATGCTATGGTTAGGTTTACCTTAATTCTTCTTTCGTAGTTGTCGACGCTTGCGAGAGGGGTTAATTATAAGTGGGGTGCTTGTCAAAGGAAGGGCAATACCCAAGCACCGGTCCACCCACATATCAAATTATGAAAGTACCGAACGCGAATCATATGAGCATGATGAAAACTAGCTTGACGATAATTCCCATGTGTCCTCGGGAGCGCTTTGCTTATATAAGAGTTTGTCCAAGCTTGTCCTTTGCTACAAAAAGGATTGGGCCACCTTGCTGCACGTTGTTACTTTTGTTACTTTTTACCCGTTATGAACTATCTTATCACAAAACTATTTGTTACCGATAATTTTAGTGCTTGCAGAGAATACCTTGCTGAAAACCGCTTGTCATTTCCTTCTGCTCCTCGTTGGGTTCGACACTCTTACTTATCGAAAGGACTATGATAGATCCCCTATACTTGTGGGTCATCAGCGGCCTCCCCACGTTGCTGACCCGCCTCTTGCTCATCCCGCAACGGGGGCTAACACATGCTGGCACGGTGCTTGTGCTCGGGTCCATCCTTGCAACGCTGATAAATCTGAGAGATCGAGCTCTGGCTCGCGGCCTGCCCCGCACACATCACCTCACCAGGTCCTCAGTGCCTTCATCTTCTTGCAGAAAGATCAATGGTCAGGCAGCAAGCATGGTTCTGGGTCATATTCTCCTCCACGGACTAACTCGAAGGAATCTCCAGAGCTTAACTACGGGCAGGTCTGACGGCCGCCCCCTTCTCACGCAAATCGCTTGCACGTTAAAGGGGGGGTTCCTGAGCATCGCGCCTCAGGAGCTCCAACTGGCTCTCCAGCTCTCACCCCCTGGACTTGACCACGGCATTGCAACCTTGCATACAAGCGGCGGCTGAGCCTCGCTCGAGGGCCGGGACCTGAGGACGTAGAGCATCTAGACGAGCAAGGAAAGGGGATGGCCAGCGCGAACCCTACCTAGAGGCGTCACCACTAAGGCATGATTGGGCACCGTGCAACGGAATCGTCATGGGCCCACTAAGATAAGTCACCCATACATATCAGCATAAACCTCACAACTCAGCCCCACGACCCTCGCAGCCTCGCTCGGGCAATGTTGCTTTCCTTTTCGGCCTTTAGGGGGCTGCTTGCACGCCAAAGGGGACCTCTTGAGCACCGCGCCTCAGGAGCTCTCACCGGACCTTGGGCCGCTCACCTCCTGGCCTTGACCACGGCATCGCGACCTGGCATACCAGTGATGGCTGAAGCCTGCCTGGGGACTGGGTCCTGTCGGTGTAGAGCACCAAGCTACCTCGAGAACAAAAGGGGGGAACCGTACCGGAGCAGGATATGTGATTTCAACGTCGTGCTAAGAAGGATAGTATTAAAACAAAAGCATTACAATTTTTTACATACCCCCACAGGGCTTGTCACAACTCCGTGCAGGGAAACAAAAGAAGAAAGCCTCAAAGGACCCCGCCGCCGGGTATCACTGGTGATGCCGAATGGACGCCATCGCCACACTCCAAGCACGGTGAGAGTTCGGCGGCACGTAGCTGTCATAGCTGGACTCTGGAGAATCGCTGGGCTCGAGAGAGTCGCTGGATTCCCAGGAGTCGTCGCTGCTACTGGAGAAGCTGCTGGCAAGGCCGGAGGCGGGCTCGACGCCTGCGACCATGCCATGCGGGATGCTTCTCCCAGGGAAGCACTCCAGTCATCGACCCTCCTCGTCGAAGACCTTGAAGAAAAATGTGGAGGCGCCATCATACTCGAAGTGGATGACGAGGGCACCTTTTGGACGACAGGAGCGGGCAACCTCGCCCCATCCGTGGGTCATCAAGACGCCGCCCGGGTTGACGAACTTGACCTCCGCTCTGGTGGCAGGCTGCAGCACCTGGCGTGTTGCAGCCACAGCTCGAGCGGCCCTCTCGGCAGCGTATCCTCGATGAAGAACCTCGGGAACTAGATCCACAAGCGCGGCGGCATTGCCGCCCACACCACGAACTTATGTGAGCTGCCCTCGGTGTGAGTTTGCGGGCCAGCTGGCCGCACGACTTCAGCCTGCCCACTACGACCCCAAACCACGCGGCAGTGAGTGTTGTCGTCCTGCACGCGGGTGTACAGGGGAATTGGGAATCCTGGCAGAGGTCGCTCGCACCAGGGTCGTGTCACCTCTTGCCCTACACCGGCATCATGAGGATGGAAAAACCTCTTCTTCGGTGGAAGAGGTTCTGGCTCCTCCCGAGGGTCTTTTCCCTTTTTCGCCGCAGAGAATCTTCTGATCGGAGCCATGGACTCTACAGCTACGGCAAGATGGAGAAGAAGAAGGAACGGGCAGCAAGGAGATGGAGATAAGCAAGGGGGGCTCTGCCCTCCCCCTCATTTATAGTTGGAGGGAGGCCAACCACCAGCCTCCAGGATCTGACACAATGATGGTTTTTCCTGCATGTACCAGGGACTCGGCAAGTCGAACAGTTGTCAAGGCTGTGTGGGGAAGCAGAGATGCCCACGTCCCATCAATTGCCACGCATCGACCAAGGCCACAGGCAGTTAGGGCCCATGGCGCTCCGCACTTGGCCTTCGGCTTCGCCTCGAAGTCAAGTCCGAGCGCGCCTTGGGCCCGGGGGCTACTGTCGGTGTTCTGGGACGGGGGTACCCAGACTTGCCTGCCTGCGGCCCATGGCGTGGCTCCATCAACGGCCTGGTATAGCCCAGCTTCGATATCAACAAATCAAGACCCTCGCCAGGGGCCAAGCCTGACGAAGCCGACGACACCAAGACCTCCAAGAGGAGCAGCCTCCTCAGGTTGGCTCTCGAGGAGCGGAGCTTTCCATGCAAGGCTCACCTTGACGTGAGCCATGATGACCAAGGCCAGGCGGGTGCCAGGGGGCATAGTGTACCAGTTTCCTCTTTGGTGCTAAGGAGGCAAGCGCAGGCATGGAGTCCCGAGGAATCAGCTAAAGGTGATTCCTCAGGAATGGAAACCTTTGGCTGATTCCTCGGGACTCCGCGCCAGCGCTTGCATCCTTAGCACCAAAGAGGAAACTGGTACACTGCGCCCGCTGGCACCTGCCTGGCCTTGGTCGTCATGGCTCACATCACCCGACCCTCATGAGGTGAGGCTTGCATGGAAATCTCCACTCCTCGGGAGCCAGCCTGAGGAGGTTGCTTCCTTTGGAGGAATTGGTGTCGTCCGCCTCGCGAGGCCTGGCCTCTCGTGAGGGTCTTGAGTTGTCGATGTCGAAGCTGGGCCGTACCAAGCCATTCATGGAGCCACGCCGCGGGCCGCAGGTAGGCAAGTCTGGGTACCCCCATTCCAAGAACACCGACAAACTGCCCGTGTGAGCTCTATCGTGCTGTCTCACGCTCCTCCACTCTTTGTGCAACGTGTCACCCCCCCCCGCTGAACTAGAAAGGGGCTCGTAGCCCCATAGGTGGCTGTGGTTTCCCCACAATAGTTTGCGTTATTGAATGCATCACACACATTGCATAGAAGAAACTGTGTGGCAAAGGTTGTCCATCACACACACTTTTTATGTGGTAAACGTTTGCGCAAGGTGGCCTAACGCAAATAGTTTTCAAGAGGATGTCGTGTGTGATTGTTCATTGATCCAAAAAGGGTTTATTCCTAGATACTGTGTGTGGTGCCTGAGGTCATCGCCCACGGTGTTTTCTCAATAACCATTTGCAATAGAAAAACCAAATTAGCCTACTAATTGCCCTATTATTAATAATACATTTATTAATCTAATTGACATTTCATATTAAGCACACAATATATTTCATTTCCATATTATGGAAGCAGGATCTCATAATTGAAATACATCAGAGTACAACACATATAGCTTCAGCACTCGGCTACCCCATTACACAACTACACCAGCACCAAGTTTCACATGTAACATCTATAACCTTTCGAAATTAGCATCATAGACGGTATATAGACAGATGAATCTCATCTAGAAATCTGCTGAAGCGGAAGGCGAATATTGAGCCTTCATTGACGTTGAAGGTCTTTGCAACTTTAGGCCAGTGCATGTGGATGATTGACCATCCATCCTTCGTCCTCTTCAGGAACACTTCAATATTGAACCATGGGTGTTGTATGAAACCCGTCCTCGCCTCCTGACCATACAGGTGGTTTGAGAATCATCAGTGAACTGCTTTGGAAAGGCCTGAAAACAAGCATGTGCATAAATATCTTCTCTATATTGGAAATGGGGCAAAGGAATAAAAAAGTCAAGGTATAATAGTTTGTACCATCTTGTAGTGAACTTGTGTCTTCTTCATTGTGCAGACAAACATCTTTTTTTGTCGCTAATTTCTTTATCCTAACAATCTTTCTAAGTTTATTGACTTGATTGATATTCATGGACAACTCATTTCCCCATATGCAAAAAGGGTCGAACAGTGGGTCAAAACCTCTGATAGCAGGACCTACATGTGCAAGACCAACTTGTTAAAAACCTAAATATTAGAATGGTTCCTACAATTGCACAATAATTTGGACAAAGGACCATGCATGTGCAAACCTTGATTGTAAACCTCAGTGCTTCCCATTGTTTCCCTGCAACACATATAAGGTAGTTAGTCATCAGGTTAATTGAGGGTCCACATGCTATTAGTAAAATATGTTAATGAAAAATAAGCACATTGCAGATTCATCAGATTAATTCAAGCCACATGGAAAACCCATTTATCCAAACCAAACATGATTAAGAACTAGGAAATATAGTAGTTGTATATGTTTCTCATGTATTAAGTGTAGCCAAATTCCATTTATTCCTCACATGCACAACAATACAAAATTCTACACACGACAATTGGACATAGCATTGCAGAATTGAACCAATCAGTTAAATAAATACCACAACAAATGAACCAAACATTAACTGAGCACCACGTTGCACAATATAACATACTCCTATTAGAAGATAAGATAGTTAGCCAAACCAAGCATGTTTAACAACTTGGAAATTGCAATTGTATTTTTTTCTCATGTATTTAGTACAACCCAATTCAATTTATTTCTCACATGCTATACAATAACAGAATGCACCCACAACAATTGAACATCGCATTGCAGAATTGAACCAAACTGTTAACTAAACATCACAACAAATGAACCAAACATTAACTGAGCACCACATTGCACAATGTATAACATACTGGAAGATCAGACAGTTAACAAAACCAAGCATGCTTGACAACTTGGAAATATAACTATTGTATTTGTTTCTCATGTATTTTGTAAAGATAAATTTGATTATTTCTCACATGAAAGACAATACAAAATAGCAGCCTAAAGAATTGAACATCACATTTGCAGAACTGAACCAAACAGTTAAGTGAAGACGACAACTAATTGACCAAACAGTTAATAAGTGAGCACCACATTGCACGACATATAGAACATATACACTAGAGCAACAGATTGCATGGTAAATGTAGATAGCACTATTCACTAGAATTTGTTAAGGAAAGGCAGGAGCAGCACATACAATGGGTAAACCGAGCATGCTTAACCGGCATAGCTAGCAAACTGAACATGGGTCCATATAGTGAGCTAATAAGACAAGCTAATCCTCATCGTCTGAGATATCGATGATGATTGGCTCCTTGGCATGGAAGAGGGCGAGGCGTCCACATCGTGGGTGCCCTCATCATAGTGGTGAGTTAACTGAGCCGCTCCGGGCACCAACCTGTTGGCTCTCGAGTTGAGGCAAGCACGTGCACACTGAGAAACCACCTCATAGTCTTTTTTGGAGGCACCTAGGGTGGCCTCGAGAAACGCCACAAACTGTCGTTTAAAGCAGCCAACCGCGTCGCTGCATCGGCGCGTGAGGTATCGACGGTGGCCTCAATAGTGAGGTCCTCCTCCAAGATCTGGGGGTCGGCATGAATACCTCGTCCGCATGTGCGGTCGCGATTTGCTTCTCTGCTCCCAAATTTTGGCTGCATGCATGTTGTGCAAAAACACGTCCACCTATGGGGCCATTGGCCCCTTGTGGTTTTGCGGGGGGAGAGCACATTACACAAAGAGCAGAGGGTGGAGAGCAGCATGGCAGCAATCACACGGTCAGTTTTACCCAGGTTCGGGCTGCCACGAGGCGTAAAACTCTACTCCTGCTTTGGTGGATTGATGAGGGGACCGTGGTGGAGACGCAACACTCTAGCCCGGCAAGGTTTCCTCGAGGCGACAACAGTTACACGCGTATGAGAGTACAAGGGTCCGAATCCATTCTAAGGTGCCACGACCCTCCTTTAATAGATCAAGGGGTCACCACAATGGCAAATCATTCATTGCGTATTGATTAGATAGCAAATAGTGGTATCATACCTAACTCTGCAGACAGGACAAGGTGCATTAAATGCATCGCTTAATGTCACATCGAGCGCAGCCCGCCAAGCATTGTCGGGCAGTTTGGCCACTTTCTCGCCTACCTGCGTGACACGTCTCTGGATGGGTGTCATTTGGAGGTGATTTCCTTCGGAAGTGTCTGCCACTTGTCAAATAACAGCCACTTAGTCACTTGGGGGCTCGACACCGCACCGATCGGTGACTTGCTTTGATGTGAGGTGGAGCGGTGGAGCTTTGGCGGGGTAGTCCGCCCTCGGCATTCCCGGCAAGCTTGCCAGCCAGTCTTGAGACTTGTCTTCGGGGCAACCTCGACCCCGCCAGGCTCGCCTGCCCGGCAAGGGAGGTTTTTCCTTACTGGTATCTTGCTCCTTTAGCTTGACTTGGTCTTCTTGATCCGCCCTTTGATTTCTTGAAGAGATATCTCTTCTGCTTGGTCTTGTCTTGGATGTTGTAACCTTGCTCTTGAGCCTATGTACAGTCTAAGCAACATGCCTGGGGTTTGTTGCGCCGGCAGGAGCCCCCGGGCCTAGCCTGAATGCACTGCCTTGCGTCGGCGGGGTAGGCTGTAACGACCCGAATTTGGTGCGCCGGGTGTCTTCCAGTTATTCGCCGTCATTGCATGTCATTTTCTTGCATGTTGCATTTTTCCATGTCATCATGTGCATTTCATTTTGCATACGTGTTTGTCTCATGCATCCGAGCATTTTCCCCGTTGTCCATTTTGCAATCCGACACTCCTATGTCATCCGGCATCCCCTTCTTGTCTCTTTTCACGTGCGGGTGTTAAACTTTCTCAGAATGGCCGAGGTTTGCCAAGCAGCCTTGGTATACCACCGGTAGACCGCATGTCAAGTTTCGTGCCATTTGGAGTTCGTTTGATACTCCAACGGTTGACCGGGTAACCATAAAGGCCTCTTTTGTGTGCATCCCAACACCCCACCAAAGTGGCCCAATAACCCATCTAAGTCACTTCCATGCCCTCTGTCGTTCGATCACGATCGTGTGGGCGAAAACCGCACCTCATTTGGAGCCTCCTAGCTCCCTCTACCTATAAATATGTGCCCCTCCCCGAAATTTCATGGTACAAACCCTAGTCTACTTCCTCTCCGCGCCGCCGGACAAAAACCCCGCTGCCCGGACATGTCCGCCGCCCTCAGCGGCCGCCCCGCGCCAATCCGGAGCCACCACGTGGGCGCCGCCGTCTCCGCTGCCGCCACCCGGGGCCCAGATCCGGCCCGCCTCGGGGCCGAACCGGGCCTCCCCGGGCCCGTAGCCGTCGCCGCCTCCTCCCGT